>NC_088229.1:22005515-22190515 GCF_036934945.1 Oncorhynchus masou masou
GATGACTCGTTTTCATCCACATTTTACATTTAGAAATACTGCATCAAAGTAAAATTGTGTCAAAAACGTCACAAAATGTCCTCATAATATATGCACAAACTCTTCCGAAATGTTTAGGCTGGGAGGCATGCAGGTACCTTTACCGGAGCAAAATTGCACAACTAAGATCTCCTTGCCAAAAATGTCCAAATCAAAGCCAGACACAGATTAGATTAGATTCATTCGTAGTATTTTAGCCTGCCAAGTGTATACAGGCTACGGCGTCTCAAAATGGACAAATAGTACAATCACCGCTTTTTTCTCGTTTTTCAAGCAAATGTCTTATGGGAGCAAACACGTTCGGTTTGCCTGGCCGACTTCGGCTAACCGCCAGCCAAACTGAAGAATGTTGACGTCTTCAGTCACTCTGAATAAGAGCGTCTGCCTAAAGACTAAAATGTAAAAAAATGGAGACAAAGACTGGGAATGGGTGGTGAACACCCACCCAGCAGTAAATGAGTATTTGTAAAATGTATCGCATCATAAACTCTATGCTGAAGCGTATTCTTCCCAATGAATACTTATAAAATACTATAAAATGATGCATAAAAATACATGATAAAAAGTTCACAATATTTCTTCCATATTTGTGTTCAGACTTTATGCTGCCCGGGCCCTGCATGTGCCCTCCACATATTGAATTCTACTTGTTGGACAAGTGATTTTTCTCATCTCCCATGTTTTGAAGGTTGTAAAAGTCACCTCTTCACAAAATCAATTAATCTGGAGACATGTTCAGTGCCCTCTGGTCCCAACCCAGATATTTGATATGACAAGAGAACATTTCAAGTGGACAGTGGGCAGTGGTGGAGCGCCGACACATGGACAACGATGAGCTGCTATTGATTAAAGTACTGCTAAAACAACTGGACAAATTAAACTAACGAGTATTTTGGGTAAATAGCAATACTGGAGGCATACCAGTAAGCAGATGTATTTTTGTTTGTTTCAGCAAACCTCTTTAGGAGCTGTATGTATTTGTTACTGTCCAAGAAAACAAATGTATTTCCTCTTCTTCTATCTTCCTTCCCCCATTATGTCTCTCTCAACCTCTCTCGACCTCTCCCTCTACCCCTCTCTCTCTCTACCTCTCTCTCTCCCTCTCTCTCTCCCTCTCTCTCTCTACTCCTCTCTCTTTCTCCCTCTACCCCTCTCTCTGTCTCCCTCTACCCCTCTCTCTATGTCTCTCTCTCTCTCTCTCTCCCTCTACCCCTCTCTCTCTCTCTCTCTCTCTCTCTCTCTCTAACCCTCTCCCTTTCTCCCTCAACCCCCTCTCTCTACCTCCACCTCTACCCCTCTCTCTCTCTCTCCTCCCTCTACCCCCCCCCCCCCCTCTCCTCTCTCTCTCTCTCTCTCTCTCTCCCTCTACCCCTGTCTCTCTCTACCACTCTCTCTCTCTCTCTCTCTACCTCTCTCTCTCTGTCTACCTCTCTCTCTCTACCTCTCTCTCTCTCTCTCCCTCTACCCCTCTCTCTCGCTACCCTCTCTCTCTCTCTCTCTCTCTCTCTCTCTCTACCCCTCTACCCCTCTCTCTCTACCTCTCTCTCTCGATCTCTCTCCCCGTACCCCTCTCTCTCTCTCTTTCTCTCTCTCTCTCTCTCTCTCCCTATACCCCTTTCTCTCTACCCCTCTCTCCCTCTCTCCCTCTATCCCTCTCTCTCTCTGCTGAAACAGACATGTCTGACTAGACCACCCATACCACCCATAAACCCACTCTCCTCATTTTATGACCTCCAAACTAATCACAAACCTGTCGAGCAGGAAGGTGATAGAACTAGAACAAAGCTGTTGACAAACACACACACACACACACACACACACACACACACACACACACACACACACACACACACACACACACACACACACACACACACACACACACACACACACACACACACACACACACACAATCATAAAAATAAGCTTTACCAGAGAGAGGTGTTCCCAAGGGAAAATGTGCAGCCACCATGATAAAGAGGCAGATGAGGTGACTAATAATAGGTCTGTTTTGAGGTGAGTACCAAGGCAATTAGTGAGAGTCAACAGGTATTTCTGTTTACAGATCATTCACTTTGGATGCCTATAGACCCCGAACCCTCACTGAGTAGTAATCAGGTTGCTCCGGTTTATATGTGGGAGAATTCCCTACCATATTGCTGTGTTGAGGCTTAGTATTTCAGAGCGAGAGAGTGATGGAAGAGAGAGAGACAGAAAGTGGTATGGGCGCGTGTGTGATTATGTGGAGCCGTTTGGATATTTGTAGCAAGAGAAGAAGTCAATCAATACACAGATACTGAGAGGAAGAGAAGAAAAGGGGCAGATCAGATTCAATCTAAAGATAGCAGAGGGAGAGAATGTGAGAGACAGATATTGGCATTGATAGTCTGTCAGAGGGCAAAGTCAATTTCATTGTCAAGTTGTCATATCAATGTACTCCAGTGGCGGCTGGTGGGAGGAGCTATAGGAGGACGGGCTCATTGTAATGGCTAGAATGGAATCAATGGAACGGAGTCAAACATGGTTTCCATATGTTTCAATATAAAGAATCTGTGATCTTTATGTGTGTGCTTGTGTGTGTGTATGTGCATACACATGCCCATACGTACTCGCTCTCAGTAAATATGTCAGTGGGCTCTCTGTGTGTTTGCACAGTGTGTACGTCAGAACATGCCTGTGTCAGTGTGAAAAATAACATTTTAGGCTTGTTTAATGACTTCAGTTGCCATGGCAACAGCCTCCCATTGAAACCCATTCTACAGAGAGAAGAGAGAGATAGACAGGATTGGGGGAAAGACTGAGGGGAGGATGGGTAGATGGAGGGGGGACTGAAGGGGGGTGGGTGTGTGTTGGGTGCAGCACAAAATATGATACTGTGCTCCTACCGTGTTGTGTAGGTATATACATTTTCTGGTTAGTTTGCTATGCATTACATATATAGTACAACTAATAGCTCAACTAATGCTTACTACAAACACATAGGCAGACATAACAATATGCGTGTGTACTATGCAAGACATGGCACCAGCCAGCAACACATGAATAAGTTCCTCCAGCAAGAGAAGCGTGTGTTCAGACTAACGCTGTATGTAAACCATGGATTGCTGAGCCATGTATTGAAGCCATCGGTCAGCCATATCGACACTCCCCAGTAGGACCAGTCCTCCATAGGAACGTATTTCAATTAAAAAGGACAAAATTACATGTATTGAAGTATTTTTGTTGTAGTAGGGACAGTAGAATTAGTCATCTCTAAAAAATTATATATTGAACAAAATATAAATGCAACATGCAACCATTTCAAAGATTTTACTAAGTTACAGTTCATTTAAGGAAATCAGTCAATTGAAATAAAATATCTAGGCCCTAATCTATGGATTTCACACAACTGGACTGAGTTTTTCCCTACAAAAGGGCTTTATTACAGACAGAAATACTCAGGTCATGAAACATGGGACCCACACTTTACATGTTGCGTTTATATTATTGTTCAGTGTACTTTGAGGAAAATGTTTATGTACACTGCTCAAAAAAATAAAAGGGAACACTAAAATAACACATCCTAGATCTGAATGAATGAAATATTCTTATTAAATACTTTTTTCTTTACATAGTTGAATGTGCTGACAACAAAATCACACAAAAATGATCAATGGAAATCAAATGTATCAACCCATGGAGGTCTGGATTTGGAGTCACACTCAAAATTAAAGTGGAAAACCATACTACAGGTTGATCCAACTTTGATGCAATGTCCTTAAAACATGTCAAAATGAGGCTCAGTAGTGTGTGTGGCCTCCACGTGCCTGTATGACCTCCCTACAACACCTGGGCATGCTCCTGATGAGGTGGCGGATGGTCTCCTGAGGGATCTCCTCCCAGACCTGGACTAAAGCATCCGCCAACTCCTGGACAGTCTGTGGTGCAACGTGGCATTGGTGGATGGAGCGAGACATGATGCCCCAGATGTGCTCAATTGGATTCAGGTCTGGGGAACGAGCGGGCCAGTCCATAGCATCAATGCCTTCCTCTTGCAGGAACTGCTGGCACACTCCAGCCACATGAGGTCTAGCATTGTCTTGCATTAGGAGGAACCCAGGGCCAACCGCACCAGCATATTGTCTCACAAGGGGTCTGAGGATCTCATCTCGGTACCTAATGGCAGTCAGGCTACCTCTGGCGAGCACATGGAGGGCTGTGCGGCCCCCCAAAGAAATGCCACCCCACACCATGACTGATCCACCGCCAAAACGGTCATGCTGGAGGATGTTGCAGGCAGCAGAACGTTCTCCACGGCGTCTCCAGACTCTGTCACATCTGTCACATGTGCTCAGTGTGAACCTGCTTACATCTGTGAAGAGCACAGGGCACCAGTGGCGAATTTGCCAATCTTGGTGTTTTCTGGCAAATGCCACACGTCCTGCATGGTGTTGGGCTGTAAGCACAACCCCCACCTGTGGACTTCGGCCCTCATTACCACCCTCATGGAGTCTGTTTCTGACCATTTGAGCATTTGTGGCCTGCTGGAGGTCATTTTGCAGGGCTCTGGCAGTGCTCCTCCTGCTCCTCCTTGCACAAAATCGGAGGTAGCGGTCCTGCTGCTGGGTTGTTGCCCTCCTACGGCCTCCTCCACGTCTCCTGATGTACTGGCCTGTCTCCTGGTAGCGCCTCCATGCTCTGGACACTACGCTGACAGACACAGCAAACCTTCTTTCCAAAGCTCGCATTGATGTGCCATGCTGGATGAGCTGCACTACCTGAGCCACTTGTGTGGGTTGTAGACTCAGTCTCATGCTACCACTAGAGTGAAAGCACCGCCAGCATTCAAAAGTGACCAAAACATCAGCCAGGAAGCATAGGAACTGAGAAGTGGTCTGTGGTCACCACCTGCCGAACCACTCCTTTATTGGGGGTGTCTTGCTAATTGCCTATAATTTCCACCTGTTGTCTATTCCATTTGCACAACAGCATGTGAAATTTATTGTCAATCAGTGTTGCTTCCTAAGTGGACAGTTTGATTTCACAGAAATGTGATTGACTTGGAGTTACATTGTGTTGTTTAAGTGTTTGCTTTGTTTTTTTGAGCAGTATATATATATATATATATACATACATATATACATATATACATATATATATACAGTTGAAGTCAGAAGTTTAGCCAAATACAGTCACACCTTAGCCAAATACAGTCAAACTCAGTTTTTCACAATTCCTGACATTTAATCCAAGTAAAATTAGGTCAGTTAGGATCACCACTTTCACCATTTTAAGAATGTGAAATGTCAGAATAATAGTAGAGAGAATGATTTATTTCACCTTTAATTTGTTAAGTTTACATACACTCAATTAGTATTTGGTAGCATTGTCTTTAAATTGTTTAACTTGGGTCAAACGTTTTGGGTAGCCTTCCACAAGCTTCCCACAATAAGTTGGTTGGAATTTTGGCCCATTCCTCCTGACAGAGCTGGTGTAACTGAGTCAGGTTTGTAGGCCTCCTTGCTCGCACACGCTTTTTCCACAAATGTTCTATATGATTGCGGGCATGATTTTGTGATGGCCACTCCAATAGCTTGACTTTGTTGTCCTTAAGCCATTTTGCAAACAACTTTGTAAGTATGATGCTGCCACACCCATGCTTCACAGTTGGGATGGTGTTCTTCGGCTTGCAAGCCTCCCCCTTTTTCCTCCAAACATAATGATGGTTATTGTGGCCAAACAGTTCCATTTTTGATTCATCAGACCAGAGGACATTTCTCCAAAAAGTACAATCTTTGTAGTTGTGTGCAGTTGCAAACTGTAGTCTGGCTTTTTTTGGAGCAGTGGCTTCTTCCTTGCTGAGTGGCCTTTCAGGTTATGTCTATATACGACTCGTTTTACTGTGGATATAGATACTTTTGTACCGGTTTCCTCCAGCATCTTCACAAGGTCCTTTGCTGTTGTTTTGGATTGATTAGCACTTTTCGCACCAAAGTATCTCTAGGAGACAGACCGCGTCTCCTTCCTGAGCGGTATGACGGCTGCGTGGTCCCATGGTGTTTATACTTGCATACTATTGTTTGTACAGGTGAACGTGGTACCTTCAGGCATTTGGAAATTGCTCCCAAGGATGAACCAGACTTGGAGGTCGACAAGGGAGGGGCAGGTCGCAGTTGCAAATGAGAACTTGTTCTCAACTAGTCTACCTGATTAAATAAAGGTGAAATAAATTTTTTAAATTAAAAAACTGTAAAAAAAACATATATATTAAATTATGTGAGCTAAACATAACAAAAGCACACATATTATATATATATGCTTTTTTATGTTACGCTCACATAATTTAATTTCAATGTATGCATTAAGGCTAATATGGCTAATTGAGTGACTGTCAGTGACTGACATAACAAGAGAAAAACTGCTGAGGCACAACCACATTTTTTAAATGCATCTTGTGTATTCTACTATTCTAACTCTCAATTTGTTCACTCTGATATGTCACGACCCACATTAACATGGTGCTTGCCTATGGAGCAGCAAGGGAAACTGCCCCTCCCTTCCTTACTTTAAGGCTATGCTCAAATCAGCAAGGGAAACTGCCCCTCCCTTCCTTACTTTAAGGCTATGCTCAAATCAGCAAGGGAAACTGCCCCTCCCTTCCTTACTTTAAGGCTATGCTCAAATCAGCTACTTTCAGGCTATGCTCAAATCAGAAACTGCCCCTCCCTTCCCTACTTTCAGGCTATGCTCAAATCAGCAAGGGAAACTGCCCCTCCCTTCCCTACTTTCAGGCTATGCTCAAATCAGCAAGGGAAACTGCCCCTCCCTTCCTTACTTTAAGGCTATGCTCAAATCAGCAAGGTGAACTGCCCCTCCCTTCCCTACTTTCAGGCTATGCTCAAATCAGCAAGGGAAACTGCCCCTCCCTTCCCTACTTTCAGGCTATGCTCAAATCAGCAAGGTGAACTGCCCCTCCCTTCCCTACTTTCAGGCTATGCTCAAATCAGCAAGGTGAACTGCCCCTCCCTTCCCTACTTTCAGGCTATGCTCAAATCAGCAAGGGAAACTGCCCCTCCCTTCCCTACTTTCAGGCTATGCTCAAATCAGCAAGGGAAAATGCCCCTCCCTTCCCTACTTTCAGGCTATGCTCAAATCAGCAAGGTGAACTGCCCCTCCCTTCCCTACTTTCAGGCTATGCTCAAATCAGCAAGGTGAACTGCCCCTCCCTTCCCTACTTTCAGGCTATGCTCAAATCAGCAAGGTGAACTGCCCCTCCCTTCCCTACTTTCAGGCTATGCTCAAATCAGCAAGGGAAACTGCCCCTCCCTTCCCTACTTTCAGGCTATGCTCAAATCAGCAAGGGAAACTGCCCCTCCCTTCCCTACTTTCAGGCTATGCTCAAATCAGCAAGGTGAACTGCCCCTCCCTTCCCTACTTTCAGGCTATGCTCAAATCAGCAAGGGAAACTGCCCCTCCCTTCCCTACTTTCAGGCTATGCTCAAATCAGCAAGGTGAACTGCCCCTCCCTTCCCTACTTTCAGGATATGCTTATTTATTGAGGAAAATGTGCTTACTATGACTGTGATATGCAGTTGTCTCACCTTAAGATGAATGCACTAACTGTAAATCTCTCTGGAGCTAAATTACTAAAATGTAAATGTAGCATACTTTAGAAAGGATGCATTAAGGTGTCTAACAGAATAAATGTGACAAAAACAAATGAGGACATTACATGTATTTCTATAGCTTCCAAAATATATTTTAGTGAAGGAGTGCCAAGATGGAGGCACAGTGGCTTCAACACAGCACCCCTATTAGTCATCTAGTGTATAAATCATGGGTTCAGACAGACAAAACTGTCTGTTCTTCTCTTGCATTGCTGTAAACACTGTCAGTGTAATGTTGCATTGTAGTGTCAGTGTAATGTGGCATTGTAATGTCAGTGTAATGTGGCATTGTAATGTCAGTGTAATGTGGCATTGTAATGTCAGTGTAATGTGGCATTGTAATGTCAGTGTAATGTTGCATTATAATGTCAGTGTAATGTTGCATTGTAATGTCAGTGTAATGTTGCATTGGAATGTTGCATTGTAATGTCAGTGTTGTATGGCATTGTAATGTCAGTGTAATGTTGCATTGTAATGTCAGTGTAATGTTGCATTGTAATGTCAGTGCAATGTTGCATTGTATGTCAGTGTAATGTTGCATTGTAATGTCAGTGTAATGTTGCATTGTAATGTCAGTGTAAGGTGGCATTGTAGTGTCAGTGTAATGTTGAATTGTAATGTCAGTGTAATGTTGCATTGTAATGTCAGTGTAATGTTGCAATGTACTTCCGGCGCCGACAGAGATGGCCGCCTCACTTCGCGTTCCTAGGAAACTATGCAGTTTTTTGTTTTTTTTACGTGTTATTTCTTACATTAGTACCCCAGGTCATCTTAGGTTTCATTACATACAGTCGAGAAGAACTACTGTATATAAGATCAGCGTCAACTCACCATCAGTACGACCAAGAATATGTTTTTCGCGACGCGGATCCTGTGTTCTGCCTTACAAACAGGACAACGGAATGGATCGCATGCAGCGACCCAAAAACGACTCCGAAAAAGAGGGAAACGTGGCGGTCTTCTGGTCAGACTACGGAGACGGGCAACATCGTGCCCCACTTCCTAGCATTCTTCTTGCCAATGTCCAGTCTCTTGACAACAAGGTTGATGAAATCCGAGCAAGGGTAGCATTCCAGAGGGACATCAGAGACTGTAACGTTCTGTGCTTCACGGAAACATGGCTCACTGGAGAGACGCTATCCGAAGCGGTGCAGCTAACGGGTTTCTCCACGCATCGCGCCGACAGAAACAAACACCTTTCTGGTAAGAAGAGGGGTGGGGGTGTATGCCTTATGGCTAACGAGGCATGGTGCGATGAAAGAAACATACAGGAACTCAAATCCTTCTGTTCAACTGATTTAGAATTCCTCACAATCAAATGTAGACCGCATTATCTACCAAGAGAATTCTCTTCGATTATAATCACAGCCGTATATATCCCCCCCCCCAAGCAGACACATCGATGGCTCTGAACAAACTTTATTTAACTCTTTGCAAACTGGAAACCATTTATCCGGAGGCTGCATTCATCGTTGTTGGGGATTTTAACAAGGCTAATCTGAAAACAAGACTCCCTAAATTTTATCAGCATATCAGGGGCGGAAAAACCTTGGATCACTGTTACTCTAACTTCCGCGACGCATATAAGGCCCTGCCCCGCCCCCCTTTCGGAAAAGCTGACCACGACTCCATTTTGCTGATACCTGCCTACAGACAAAAGCTAAAAAAAGAAGCTCCCACGCTGAGGTCTGTCCAACGCTGGTCCGACCAAGCTGACTCCACACTCCAAGACTGCTTCCATCACGTGGACTGGGACATGTTTCGTATTGCGTCAGATAACAACATTGACGAATACGCTGATTCGGTGTGCGAGTTCATTAGAACGTGCGTTGAAGATGTCGTTCCCATAGCAATGATTAAAACATTCCCTAACCAGAAACCTTGGATTGATGGCAGCATCCGCGTGAAACTGAAAGCGCGAACCACTGCTTTCAATCAGGGCAAGGTGTCTGGTAACATGACTGAATACAAACAATGCAGCTATTCCCTCCGTAAGGCTACCAAACAAGCTAAGCGTCAGTACAGAGACAAAGTAGAATCCCAATTCTACGGCTCAGACACAAGGGGCATGTGGCAGGGTCTACAGTCAATCACGGACTACAGGAAGAAATCCAGCCCAGTCACGGACCAGGATGTCTTGCTCCCAGGCAGACTAAATAACATTTTTGCCCGCTTTGAGGACAATACAGTGCCACTGACACTGCCTGCAACGGAAAAATGCGGTCTCTCCTTCACTGCAGCCAAGGTGAGTAAAACATTTAAACGTGTTAACCCTCGCAAGGCTGCAGGCCCAGACGGCATCCCCAGCCGCGCCCTCAGAGCATGCGCAGACCAGCTGGCTGGTGTGTTTACGGACATATTCAATCAATCCCTATACCAGTCTGCTGTTCCCACATGCTTCAAGAGGGCCACCATTGTTCCTGTTCCCAAGAAAGCTAAGGTAACTGAGCTAAACGACTACCGCCCCGTAGCACTCACTTCCGTCATCATGAAGTGCTTTGAGAGACTAGTCAAGGACCATATCACCTCCACCCTACCTGACACCCTAGACCCACTCCAATTTGCTTACCGCTCAAATAGGTCCACAGACGATGCAATCTCAACCACACTGCACACTGCCCTAACCCATCTGGACAAGAGGAATACCTATGAGAATGCTGTTCATCGACTACAGTTCGGCATTCAACACCAGCCCCGCTCGAGACCCTGGGTCTCGACCCCGCCCTGTGCAACTGGGTACTGGACTTCCTGACGGGCCGCCCCCAGGTGGTGAGGGTAGGTAACAACATCTCCTCCCCGCTGATCCTCAACACTGGGGCCCCACAAGGGTGCGTTCTGAGCCCTCTCCTGTACTCCCTGTTCACCCACGACTGCGTGGCCACGCACGCCTCCAACTCAATCATCAAGTTTGAGGACGACACAACAGTGGTAGGCTTGATTACCAACAACGACGAGACGGCCTACAGGGAGGAGGTGAGGGCCCTCGGAGTGTGGTGTCAGGAAAATAACCTCACACTCAACGTCAACAAAACTATGGAGATGATTGTGGACTTCAGGAAACAGCAGAGGGAACACCCCCCTATTCACATCGATGGAACAGTAGTGAGAGAGTCGCAAGTTTTAAGTTCCTCGGCATACACATCACAGACAAACTGAATTGGTCCACTCACACAGACAGCATCGTGAAGAAGGCGCAGCAGCGCCTCTTCAACCTCAGGAGGCTGAAAAAATTTGGCTTGTCACCAAAAGCACTCACAAACTTCTACAGATGCACAATCGAGAGCATCCTGGCGGGCTGTATCACCGCCTGGTACGGCAACTGCTCCGCCCTCAACCGTAAGGCTCTCCAGAGGGTAGTGAGGTCTGCACAACGCATCACCGGGGGCAAACTACCTGCCCTCCAGAACACCTACACCACCCGATGTTACAGGAAGGCCATAAAGATCATCAAGGACATCAACCACCCGAGCCACTGCCTGTTCACCCCGCTATCATCCAGAAGGCGAGGTCAGTACAGGTGCATCAAAGCTGGGACCGAGAGACTGAAAAACAGCTTCTATCTCAAGGCCATCAGACTGTTAAACAGCCACCACTAACATTGAGTGGCTGCTGCCAACACACTGACCTGACTCAACTCCAGCCACTTTAATAATGGGAATTGATGGGAAATGATGTAAATATATCACTAGCCACTTTAAACAATGCTACCTTATATAATGTTAATTACCCTACATTATTCATCTCATATGCATACGTATATACTGTACTCTATATCATCTACTGCATCCTTATGTAATACATGTATCACTAGCCACTTTAACTATGCCACTTTGTTTACATACTCATCTCATATGTATATACTGTACTCGATACCATCTACTGTATCTTGCCTATGCTGCTCTGTACCATCACTCATTCATATATCCTTATGTACATATTCTTTATCCCCTTACACTGTGTATAAGACAGTAGTTTAGGAATTGTTAGTGAGATTACTTGTTGGTTATTACTGCATTGTCGGAACTAGAAGCACAAGCATTTCGCTACACTCGCATTAACATCTGCTAACCATGTGTATGTGACAAATAAAATTTGATTTGATTTGATTTTTGATTTGATTTACATGAATAGCAGATCATTTCTCATTTAACTGAGTCTAATTTGGATGTGTATTTATGCATTTTTGTGAAAAGCCCTGGGCCCGGTTTCCAAACAGCATCTTAAAGCTAAGTTCATCCTTAAGGCTAAGTTCATCCTTAAGGCTAAGTTCATCCTTAAGGCTAAGTTCATCCTTAATAAGGCTAAGTTCATCCTTAAGGCTAAGTTAATCCTTAAGGCTAAGTTCATCCTTAAGATGCTTTTGGGAAACCGGTCCCAGAACAAAGCACAAAACCTCAAGAGACATGCAGTGTTTTAGAAAACCGTGAAATTGTTCTCTTTTATTTGGCATCATGGAGTTTTTAGAAATTCTGTATTTACAATATTGTCATGTGGTGAGTTCTTTTAATTTAAGAATTTTATTTAAATGGAAATTTCAGCCTTTGGATGAAAGGAAAACATGCTTTACTATCAAACTGTCAGTGTATTCTGTTTGGAATGCTGATGGTCTAGCAACATGCCTATGTGATCATCTTAACACACCCTTTGCCATCTGGCCTTCACGTGTTGCATGAGAGCACTGGTGGTAACCATGATTTCTGCCAATAGAACAGTGGTGTATGTGTCTCAGTTCTGTCGGTGTATCCTCCCTTTATCCAGGCAGAGGCTCTCTTGTGTGCTCTTTGGAGACATTGGGTACAGACTGATTGGACCACAGTGCATACAAACAGGTTCCATGCTACATCACCCAGACGGGACAGAGAACAGAAGTATTCTGCCCAGTCAGAGGACTCAGTGATAAACCACCACTGTTTTACTCCCCACCCCTGCTTGTTTGGGTCTCAGACAGTGGCTCACACTGTCTGCCAGAGAACTTTGCTGTCTATAAAAGCTGAACACCTTTTGTGTGGTTAGAGCTCCCTCCCTTGGGCATACCTTTATTGTATCGCTTATTACACAATTGTTTGAACGCTTGATCAGTGAAGTGATTTGATTTTACACTATATCAATACACACTGACCCAGCATGTGGTCTCTGTCATCAAGGCTGACCTCTGAAAAAGGGTCAATGAATTTACAGACAGTCTCCCTTGCATGCTTCAGACTACACACACACACACAGACACAGACACAGACACAGACACACACACACACACACACACACACACACACACACACACACACACACACACACACACACACACACACACACACACACACACACACACACACACACACACACACACACACACACACACACACACACACACACACACACACACACATTGGCAGCCAAGCATACACACAAGCACGCAGACACACACACACCCGGGGGATCAGGGAAGTCACTCAAGCCTACCTATTCATCCCTGCTCTGTGAAGCGCTCAAATCAATTACTCCTGTCATCTTTTGAGGGCAAACAGCAGAAAAATAGCCCTCTTTATCCTTCCTTCCTTCTTTCCTTCCCTCCCCTTTTTCTTTTTCCAATTCTGTCTTTTCCTTTCCTTTGCCTGACTCATTAGTCTACCACTTGCAGTCATGTCGTCGCCCGTTGTTCTCTTTCTTGGCTTTGCCTCAGGCACGAGATGCAACTCTGATAACTGGCACAGACTCACATGTCCTGACTCTTTGACATACGACCATAACAATAGAATAACAATCCATACAGTATACATCCCTATGCTTGTTGTGGCACGTCTGATACATGAGAACATATAGATATTGAAGCTGTTTCCCGGGCATTATCTTTTTATGTGGGGTGTTTATTCAGTCTCACAGATATTACCACAAACTCATGAAGCAAAAACTAGATTCACAGGGTACATGGGAGCACACCTTGATCTTGCAGTTGCCAAATGTTGCTGTTTGCTGAGGCTGTAACCGTGGCAACCCTTCAGTGCACCCCCTGGACAAAAACTATTTTGGCGCTGAGCTAAAATGCCTACATTTAATGAATTATGCATCATTGTCAGATAAAAAGATAATCATGAATATTCCTGCATTATTCGTTTTTTTTTACAATAATAATCAGACTCTTTAGATTGATGTTATTGTTATTTTTCTCTTTGTGTTTTTGTTTTCTAATAGTCCATCATTAGGGTGGTTGTAGTTACATTGTTCATGGTCATTTTACTGTGTGCACCTCAGTAATTGCTTGTGGGTGTTATTACTTTGAACTGTTAATCAATAGTTTGATCATTTTAATTAATACATGCATGGCTTGTTCATATGGATGGGGTGTTGAAACCATTGAGCATATACATAATCTGTCAGCTGGTTTGCTGAATGACTGACATTAGACCTATATGACATCAGCATATTGACGCCCGTCTCTGTTGCTACAGGTGGTGCCACCAGAGCATTGTGACTGAGTTGTGGCTGAGCACGACTCGAGATACAGTGCCTTCGGAAAGTATTCAGACCCCTTGACTTTTTCCACATGATGTTAGGTTACAGCCTTATTCATTTTTTCCTCATAAATCTACACACAATACCCCATAATGACGAAGCAAAACCTTTGGCAGCGATTACAGCCTTGAGTCTTCTTAGGTATGATGCTACAAGCTTAGCACACCTGTATTTGGGGAGTTCCTCCCATTCTTCTCTGCAGATCCTCTCAAGCTCTATGAGGTTAGATGGATAGCGTTGCTGCACAACTATTTTCAGGTCTCTATAGAGATGTTCGATCGGGTTCAAGTCCGGGCTCTGGCTGGGTCACTCAAGGACATTCAGAGACTTGTCCTGAAGCCACTCCTGCATTGTCTTGGCTGTGTACTTAGGGTCGTTGTCATGTTGGAAAGTGAACCTTCACCACAGTGTGAGGTCCTGAGCTCTCTGGAGCAAGTTTACATCAATGATCTCTCTGTACTTTGTGTAACAGTATAACTTTAAACCGTCCCCTTGCCCATACCCGGGCGCGAACCACGACCCTTTGCACACAACAACAACAGTCACCCACGAAGCATCGTTACCCATCGCTCCACAAAAGCCGCGGCCCTTGCAGAGCAAGGGGAGCCACTACTTCAAGGTCTCAAAGCGAGTGACGTCACCGATTGAAACGCTATTTAGCGCGTACCACCGCTAACTAGCTAGCCGTTTCACATCCGTTACACTTGCTCTATTCATCTTTCCCTCGATCCTGACTAGTCTCCCAGTCCCTACCGCTGAGAAACATCCCTACAGCATGATGCTGCCACCACCATTGTTCAACGTAGCGATGGTGCCAGGTTTTCTCCAGACATGACACTTGGCAATAAGGCCAAAGAGTGACTTCTCCAAGTGGGCTGTCATGTACCTGGCTTCTGTCTGGCCACTCTAACATAAAGGCCTGATTGGTGGAGTGCTGCAGAGATGGTAGTCCTTTTGGAAGGTTCTCCCCTCTCCACAGAGGAATTTGAGCTCTGGCAGAGTGACCATCGGGTCCTTGGTCACCTCGCTGACCAAGGCACTTCTCCCCTGATTGCTCAGTTTGGCTGGGCAGCCAGCTCTAGGAAGAGTCTTGGTGGTTCCCAACTTTTCCATTTAAGAATGATGGAGGCCACTGTGTTCTTGGGGACCTTCAATGCTGCAGACATTTTTTGGTTCCCTTCCCCAGTTCTGTGCCTCGACGCAATCCTGTCTCTGAGCTCTACGGACAATTTCACCGACCTTATGCACTGTCAACTGTGGGACCTTATATAGACAGGTGTGGGCCTTTCTAAATCATGCCCAATCAATTAAATTTACCACAGGTGGACTCCAATCAAGTTGAAGAAAAATCTCAAGGATGATCAATGGAAATAGGATGGACCTGAGCTCAACTTTGAGTCTCACAGTAAAGAGTCTGAATACTTATGTAAATAAGGTATTTCTGTTTTTAATTTTAATACATTTGCTGAAGATTCTAAAAACATGTTTACGCTTTGTCATTATGGAGTATTGTGTGTAGATTTCTGAGGAACTGTTTTTATTTTTTAAATCCATTTTAGAATATGGCTGTAAAGTAACAAAATGTGGAAAAAGTCAATGGGTCTGAATACAACAACACATACTGTCATTAGATTGCAGACAGACAGACACTGTATCAGAGAGGTGTCAATATGAATAAGCTGTGACAGTATCAAGAAAGCAAGAGAGGAGGAGAGAGGAGAATGTTAAAAGGCTTGGTACTACAGTAGGCTAGAGAGAGAGAGAGAGAGAATGTTAAAAGGCTTGGTACCACAGTAGGCTAGAGAGAGAGAGAGAGAGAGAGAGAGAGAGAGAGAGAGAGAGAGAGAGAGAGAGAGAGAGAGAATGTTAAAAGGCTTGGTACTACAGTAGGCTAGGAGAGAGAGAGAGAGAGAGAGAGAGAGAGAGAGGGAGAGCAAGAGAGAGAATGTTAAAAGGCTTGGTACTACAGTAGGCTGAGAGAGAGAGAGAGAGAGAGAGAGAGAGAGAGAGAGAGGAATGTTAAAAGGCTTGGTACTACAGTAGGCTGAGAGAGAGAGAGAGAGAGAGAGAGAGAGAGAGAGAGAGAGAGAGAGAGAGAAACTCACCTGGAACATGACCCTGTACTGTTCCTCAGGCTTCTGAACCATACACATGTTACACCCCATGGTGTCCTGGACTCAGGCCAGGCGGGGCCAAACTAGTCCAGGAGAACAGTACCTTAAAACACCTCTCTCTCCCTTCGGTGTGGCAGTCAGAGAGCTCCCCACAGACCTACAGGTCCTGAGTGTCAACCACTCTTATTTCAGGGCACTGTGGATTATGGATATCAGAGTTTCTCTGTCCCCAAAAACAGGCTGTGTCCCTGTGTCCTGTTCCTATCCTCGTTCCAGATGTCAAGTTTTACAATCCAAACCTAATCCCTACATTTAAAAAAGGGTTTTGGGTGTCCTCCCATCTGTTTCTGTCCCCATTGCAGAGTACACATATCTTTGTTTGTCTTCATAAGCGTGGAGTGGTTATATTCAGGTTAGGTTTTGCGTGACTTCATCAGGATTTTTGGACTGGTGAGTCAGAGGGTGGGAGGGGGGGGACTGAGAGATGAGTAAGTTGACAAGGGAGCTGAGGATGGGTTGAAAGGACTGACAGATTGACTGACTGATCGGTGTTATTGTGTTGTATTGTATTTAAGACAGTCCATCATAACTATTCAATAATGATTCAATCACCTGTCAATAATAATCATGCATGTGACCTAGACCTAAAGTGTATGCAGCCTAATTCTGCATGATTTCTGTTGAACAGTCACCTTTTGAGCTGTCTCTCTCAACTAGCTGAGACTTTTTCCCCAATGGAACTCGACGTGAACTCGCCCACGCCTTTCTCTGGTCTCACGCTCAGCTCAGCTAATCCTCAGCACTCTTTTAAAGAAACTCTTTCAAAGTTTCAGATGCAATCAGGCGCCGATATCAAATAACTTCTTGCCCTCTTTTTCCCCTAACACTCCCTCTCCAGGTTTAGAAGGATTGCTCGAGTCCGGCTTGTGTGATAAGTTATCCCTCTGACAGCCTTTTTCTCAGGTTTCACTTTTCTTTTGTTCTGGTACTTTCACCTTTTCAGGACCAATGGACTCCTCAGTACTTTTTCATTGGTGCTTGGGGTCATTGACATCTTCTGGTTTACCTCCATTGAAACAGACCAAGAGGAGAGAGAGATAATCTGCCCACTGAACAATCTATCCTACTGCCTGAATCTCAAGCCCTGGCTGTTGAGCTAAGATTAGCAGTATGTATTGGCTACACGAAACCCAATAACACGCACACCTGCACACGAATCCCAGTGAGGCAACAACAGACGAGGAAACTGCTGTCTCAACTGCACCTCTCTGCTTGATGTTGTGTATCTGTCAGAATAACAGACGCTAAGAACCACTTTTAGGATACAACTGTTTCACTGACACTGGTCTACATGCAAAATGTATATCATGTAAATTATCACTGTGGAGTGTTTGAGGAAACTAGACAGTTGTCTGCAGAAGGTGTGTGAGACTGGTAGATTCAGCTTCAGGTGTTCTTTCAGGTTTCTAGCCAGCTCTTTTGACAGTTATGGCTCATTGATAAGCTAAACCAGGGCATTTCCAATCAACTGAAACACTGGAGGCTATTGATTTTGGGTGTCACTGAATGAAAAATGATAATTCAATTATAGGCCTGTTAGAGAACAGGAACCCCCCTACTCAGTCGTGTGCAATAATCTATATCAAAACCTCTAAGGGATCAATTACATGTTGTGTTTTCAGGACTATTGGTGAAATCAGGACGAGTCAACTTTAAGAACACCAATGATAAGCCATGTGTAAAATAATGGGCTTTTCATTAGAAATATAAGGTTTAAGGGTCTTTGTTTTCCTCATTAAAATGTGTTGATTGAAAGTATGCCTCTTGCTCCTCTCTCATTGCTATCTATCATTCAATCCGTCCTTCACCTGTTTAAGTGGACTAATTCAGTGTATTGACTTAAATCCTGCACTCCTTCTCTCATTATCCCCTAAGATAATGCATGCTGAAGTGGAAACGTACGGCATTATACTGTAACCGTGTAACCATTTACAGCCTGTATCTCTCCTGACTGTCTCAGTCTCATTACCTTTAACAGGTTAAACGTTTAAGTCTTATCAGCACTTCCTCCAGAAGGCCCTGCAATCTGGACATCACTCAACATTTTATGCTTTCAAAAGTTCACCTCTGCCCAGCCAAGCTACTGTCAAGAACAAGGTGTTAGCTTCTGTAATCCTTCCTCAAAGCCTCACTGACTGCACCTACCTGTACTATCTCCAGACACTCAGTGTTATCCTTGACACTGGCACATACACACAGTATATAACCAACTGCAATATAAAAGATCAACACACACACACACAGACATGCACACACACTTGTAAAAAACACTCCCAGTCTGTCAGGCTAGGCAGTAAGCACCAGAGCCAATGCCAGTCTAGCTGTAGAACTGTGTCAGACAGTCACAGCAGGTGCTGAAAGCCAAACAGGCGTGTCAAATGTCCCAACGGTTCCTACGCTCTCTCCATGATAAGTTCCACATTGAGCCTTTCATCGCATGAGGATGTACACAAATTCTAATTCTTACCTGGCCACTATTGTAAAACCTCTAGTTTGAAACCCACAGTCTGTCATGTGAATGATCTGTGTCTAACAGGTATGGACTCTACAGATCCACGAAGGAAAGAAGGAGAGGAGATGTCAAATGTAGTGATGAGAAATGACAGAAAATGAGAGTATTTCCTCTTGCAGGACTTCTGCCACTCTTTGTCCTCACAAACAAAAACAAAGCTTAAACTAGAGCCCAGAAATAGAAAGTTCATCCATCTTCTACTGCAGGAAGAAAATAACATCAAATCAAGAATGTGAGGTACCAGATCTGCAGTAATAATCCACCTTTTGTCTGTTGGTCATTCTTTAAAAAATCCGCAATTAGAAACAAAAGCGTTGGGAGGGACAAAAGCGTCCATCCAGGTGGTTTATGGAGCCAGAGTGTAAAGCACACTGCCTCCCTCAGGTTGGACATAAATCCCAATCACCACACGTAGAAGATGATAGAAATCACTGACGGCTGATTGGGGGATTGTCTTGGCTTCTCCCCTCAGGCACGACAGTAAATGCACTCCCCCACTGCAGAGGGGAACACAAAGGCGTTCCTGCCCAGCGGTAAAGAGCCTGCTGATCCGCACACAGCACTATCAAGCATGTCTGCTACTGCTGAATAGGATTCTACTGGATGCAACACTGTTCTCTCTCTCTCTCTCTCTCTCTCTGGCTTTCCAGAGGTAGGCTCTGGCCCCCTCCCCTAGTCCCCCCATTTGCTACCCCTCCTCCCCCTCTTGCTCTCTCTCTTGCTCCCGTCTCTCTCCCTCTTTCTCTGTCTCTCTCTCTCTGTGGGAAACACAGGGCATGCTCCAGAAAGCCTGATGATCTGTTTTCACTATGCAGGTAGAACAGAGCTGAAGAGAGAGAGAGAGAGAGAGAGAGAGAGAAAGCTACTACAATCTACATGAAATAATGAACAGTCAAGGAGCACTATCAATAAACATTTGTCAATATTCAAATATAATGTGACATACTGTATGTATCCCTACAAGTATCAATTGCTTAATGATAAGGTACCAAGAATAATATGGGATAATGTACTATACTAGACAAACAGAAATGGAGGTAGAGAGCCTCTAACCGCCTGTGAATTTAAATGAGTTGAAGCGCTGACACACAGAAGGAAGAAAATGAGAAGGAAAAGAGAGGGAGACAGAACAATTGGATAACAGGTGTATGATGGGATGGATTTAAAGATGGAACACAGCCAAGGAATGTGAAGTACATGACTGTGTGGGAGAGAGTGGGAGATGGAGAAGAGAGGGGGTGGGGTGGAGACAGGGAGGGCTTTCAGCAGTACGGCATTCAAAATGCAAACAATACAAACCTGGAAATGCTGCAATCATGTGGATAACAAATGGTTTAAATGCTGTGTATATGCACCTGTTTTGTTTGCACAATACTTGTGTATTCCCTCAAGTTATATATTTTCATTGACTTCCCTTGACCCTCTCTCCCTCTCTGAATATCAAGCTGCATTTTAGTACTGTTCATTGTCTAATTTCAATTTTAAACACAGCTCTGTCGGCACATTTGCAACAATCACACTTGCCAATTGTTTTAGAACCAAGTAGAGCTATGAGACACAGACCAGGGGACGGGGTCTATTAAATCAGTGAATCCCTGTAAACTGAACACTGTAAGAAAGAACAAATATTAAAAAATAAAATTATAGCCTACAAACAACTATTTAAAAAATTTGATTTTTTTACATAATTTCAGTATTTCTCTCAACCCTCTCCCCTGTCGTCCTCTCTCCTGTCTTCCTCTCCCCTGTCGTACTCTCCCCTGTCGTCCTCTCCCCTGTCGTCCTCTCCCCTGTCGTCCTCTCCCCTGTCGTCCTCTCCCCTGTCTTCCTCTCCCCTGTCGTCCTCTCTCCTGTCGTCCTCTCTCCTGTCGTCCTCTCCCCTGTCGTCCTCTCCCCTGTCGTCCTCTCTCCTGTCGTCCTCTCTCCTGTCTTCCTCTCCCCTGTCGTCCTCTCTCCTGTCTTCCTCTCCCCTGTTTTCCTCTCTCCTGTCTTCCTCTCCCCTGTCGTCCTCTCTCCTGTCTCCCTCAAACCTGTCGTCCTCTCTCCTGTCTTCCTCTCCCCTGTCGTCCTCTATCCTGTCTTCCTCTCCCCTGTCTTCCTCTGTCCTGTCGTCCTCCCTCCTGTCTCCCTCTCCCCTGTCGTCCTCGCTCCTGTCTTCCTCTCCCTGTCTTCCTCTCTCCTGTACTCCTGTCTTCTACTCCCCTGTCGTCCTCTCCCCTGTCGTCCTCTCCCCTGTCGCCCTCTCTCCTGTCTTCCTCTCCCCTGTTGTCCTCTCCCCTCTCTCCCTCTCCCCTGTCGTCCTCTCCCCTGTCGTCCTCTCTTCTGTCTCCCTCTCCCCTGTCTCCCTCTCCACTGTCTGCCTCTCTCCTGTCTTCCTCTCCCCTGTCTCGCTCTCCCCTGTCGTCCTCTCTCTTGTCTTCCTCTCCCCTGTCGTCCTCTCTCCTGTCAACCTCTCCCCTGTCTCCCTTTCCCCTGTCGCCCTCTCTCCTGTCTCCCTCTCCCCTGTTGTCCTCTCTCCTGTCTTCCTCTCCCCTGTCGTCCTCTCTTCTGTCTTCCTCTCTCCTGTCTTCCTCTCTACTGTCTTCCTCTCCACTGTCTCCCTCTCCCCTGTCTTCCTCTCTCCTGTCTTCCTCTCTACTGTCTTCCTCTCCCCTGTCTCCCTCTCCACTGTCTTCCTCTCCCCAGACTCCCTCTCTCCTGTTGTCCTGTCTCCTGTCTTCCACTCTCCTGTCTTCCTCTCCCCTGTCGTCCTCTCTCCTGTCTTCCTCTCTCCTGTACTCCTGTCTTCCTCTCCCCTGTCGTCCTCTCCCCTGTCGTCCTCTCCCCTGTCGTCCTCTCTCCTGTCTTCCTCTCCCCTGTCGTCCTCTCTCCTGTCTTCCTCTCCCCTGTCATCCTCTCTCCTGTATTCCTCTCCCCTGTCGTCCTCTCTCCTGTCTTCCTCTCCCCTGTTTTCCTCTCTCCTGTCTTCCTCTCCCTTGTCGTCCTCGAACCTGTCTCCCTCAAACCTATCGTCCTCTCTCCTGTCGTCCTCTCTCCTGTCTTCCTCTCTCCTGTCTCCCTCTCTCCTGTCTCCCTCTCCCCTGTCGTCCTCTCTCCTGTCTTCCTCTCCCTGTCTTCCTCTCTCCTGTCTTCCTCTCCCCAGTCTTCCTCTCTACTGTAGTCCTCTCTCCTGTCATCCTCTCCCCTGTCGTCCTCTCCCCTGTCTTCCTCTCCCCTGTCTTCCTCTCTCGCACCCCCTCTGTCTCTCCTGTCGTCTCTCTCCTGTCTTCCTCTCCCCTGTTGTCCTCTATCCTGTCTTCCTCTCCCCTGTTTTCCTATCTCCTGTCTTCCTCTCCCCTGTCGTCCTCTCTCCTGTCTCCCTCAAACCTGTCGTCCTCTCTCCTGACTTCCTCTCCCCTGTCGTCCTCTCTCCTGTCTTCCTCTCCCCTGTCTTCCTCTCTCCTGTCTTCCTCTCTCCTGTCGTCCTTTCTCCTGTCTCCCTCTCCCCTGTCATCCTCTCTCCTGTCATCCTCTCCCCTGTCTTCCTCTCTCCTGTACTCCTGTCTTCTACTCCCGTCGTCCTCTCCCCTGTCGTCCTCTCCCCTGTCGTCCTCTCTCCTGTCTTCCTCTCCCCTGTCTTCCTCTCCCCTCTCTCCCTCTCCCCTGTCGTCCTCTCCCCTGTCGTCTTCCTCTCCCCTGTCTCCCTCTCCCCTGTCTCGCTCTCCCCTGTCGTCCTCTCCCCTGTCGTCCTCTCCCCTGTCGTCCTCTCTCCTGTCGTCCTCTCTCCTGTCTTCCTCTCCCCTGTCGTCCTCTCTCCTGTCAACCTCTCCCCTGTCTCCCTTTCCCCTGTCGCCCTCTCTCCTGTCTCCCTCTCCCCTGTCGTCCTCTCTCCTGTCTTCCTCTCCCCTGTCGTCCTCTCTCCTGTCTTCCTCTCTCCTGTCTTCCTCTCTCCTGTCTTCCTCTCCCCTGTCTCCCTCTCCCCTGTCATCCTCTCTCCTGTCTTCCTCTCTCCTGTCTTCCTCTCCCCTGTCTCCCTCTCCCCTGTCTCCCTCTCTCCTGTTGTCCTCTCTCCTGCTGTCCTCTCTCCTGTCTTCCTCTCTCCTGTCTTCCTCTCCCCTGTTGTCCTCTCTCCTGTCTTCCTCTCCCCTGTCGTCCTCTCCCCTGTCGTCCTCTCTCCTGTCTTCCTATCTCCTGTCTTCCTCTCCCCTGTCGTCCTCTCCATTGTCTTCCTCTCCCCTGTTTTCCTCTCTCCTGTCTTCCTCTCCCCTTTCGTCCTCTATCGTGTCTCCCTCAAACCTGTCGTCCTCTCTCCTGTCTCCCTCTCCCCAATTGTCCTCTCTCCTGTCTTCCTCTCCCCTGTCTCCCTCTCCCCTGTCTTCTTCTCCCCAGTCTCCCTCTCTCCTGTAGTCCTCTCTCCTGTCTTCCTCTCTCCTGTCTTCCTCTCCCCTGTCGTACTCTCCCCTGTCTTCCTCTTCCCTGTCGTCCTCTCCCATGTATTCCTCTCCCCTGTCGTCCTCTCTCCTGTTTTCCTCTCTCCTGTACTCCTGTCTTCCTCTCCCCTGTTGTCCTCTCTCCTGTATTCCTCTCCCTTGTCGTCCTCGAACCTGTCTCCCCTGTCTCTCCTGTCTCTCTCTCCTGTCTTCCTCTCTCCTGTCTCTTCCTGTCTCCCTCTCCCCTGTCGTCCTCTCTCCTGTCTTCCTCTCCCTGTCTTCCTCTCTCCTGTCTTCCTCTCCCCAGTCTTCCTCTCTACTGTAGTCCTCTCTCCTGTCATCCTCTCCCCTGTCGTCCTCTCCCCTGTCTTCCTCTCCCCTGTCTTCCTCTCCCCTGTCGTACCTCTCCTCTGTCTTCCTCTCTCCTGTCGTCCTCTCTCCTGTCTTCCTCTCCCCTGTTGTCCTCTATCCTGTCTTCCTCTCCCCTGTCTATCTCCTGTCTTCCTCTCCCTGTCGTCCTCTCTCCTGTCTTCCTCTCCCTGTCTTCCTCTCCCCTGTCTTCCTCTCCCCTGTCGTCCTCTCTCCTGTCTTCCTCTCCCCTGTCTTTCCTCTCGTCCTCTCTCCTGTCTCCTCTCTCCCTGTCTCCCTCCCCTGTCATCTCTCCTGTCATCCTCTCCCCTGTCTTCCTCTCTCCTGTACTCCTGTCTTCTACTCCCGTCGTCCTCTCCCCTGTCGTCCTCTCCCCTGTCGTCCTCTCTCCTGTCTTCCTCTCCCCTGTCGTCCTCTCCCCTCTCTCCCTCTCCCCTGTCGTCCTCTCCCCTGTCGTCTTCCTCTCCCCTGTCTCCCTCTCCCCTGTCTCGCTCTCCCCTGTCGTCCTCTCCCCTGTCGTCCTCTCTCCTGTCGTCCTCTCTCCTGTCTTCCTCTCCCCTGTCGTCCTCTCTCCTGTCAACCTCTCCCCTGTCTCCCTTTCCCCTGTCGCCCTCTCTCCTGTCTCCCTCTCCCCTGTCTTCCTCTCCCCTGTCTTCCTCTCTCCTGTCTTCCCCTCTCCTGTCTCCCTCTCTCCTGTCTTCCTCTCTCCTGTCTTCCCCTCTCCTGTCTTCCTCTCCCCTGTCATCCTCTCTCCTGTCTTCCTCTCTCCTGTCTTCCTCTCCCTGTCTCCCTCTCCCCTGTCTCCCTCTCTCCTGTTGTCCCTCTCCTGCTGTCCTCTCTCCTGTCTTCCTCTCTCCTGTCTTCCTCTCCCCTGTTGTCCTCTCTCCTGTCTTCCTCTCCTGTCGTCCTCTCCCCTGTCGTCCTCTCTCCTGTCTTCCTATCTCTCCTGTCTTCCTCTCCCCTGTCGTCCTCTCCATTGTCTTCCTCTCCCCTGTTTTCCTCTCTCCTGTCTTCCTCTCCCCTTTCGTCCTCTATCGTGTCTCCCTCAAACCTGTCGTCCTCTCTCCTGTCTCCTCTCCCCAATTGTCCTCTCTCCTGTCTTCCTCTCCCCTGTCTCCCTCTCCCTGTCTTCTCTCCCCAGTCTCCCTCTCTCCTGTAGTCCTCTCTCCTGTCTTCCTCTCTCCTGTCTTCCTCTCCCTGTCGTACTCTCCCCTGTCTTCCTCTTCCCTGTCGTCCTCTCCCATGTATTCCTCTCCCCTGTCGTCCTCTCTCCTGTTTTCCTCTCTCCTGTACTCCTGTCTTCCTCTCCCCTGTTGTCCTCTCTCCTGTATTCCTCTCCCCTGTCGTCCTCTCTCCTGTCTTCCTCTCCCCTGTTTTCCTCTCTCCTGTCTTCCT
Source organism: Oncorhynchus masou masou (assembly GCF_036934945.1). Taxonomy (NCBI): domain Eukaryota; kingdom Metazoa; phylum Chordata; class Actinopteri; order Salmoniformes; family Salmonidae; genus Oncorhynchus; species Oncorhynchus masou. The sequence continues at coordinate 22,030,567 of NC_088229.1, forward strand.
CTCCCCTGTCGTCCTCTCTCCTGTCGTCCTCTCCCCTGTCTTCCTCTCTCCTGTCGTCCTCTCTCCTGTCTCCCTCTCCCCTGTCGTCCTCTCTCCTGTCTTCCTCTCCCTGTCTTCCTTCCCCTGTCTTCCTCTCCTGTCTTCCTCTCTCCTGTGTCCTCTCTCCTGTCATCCTCTCTCCTGTCGTCCTCTCCCCTGTCGTACCTCTCCTCTGTCTTCCTCTCTCCTGTCGTCCTCTCTCCTGTCTTCCTCTCCCCTGTTGTCCTCTCTCCTGTCTTCCTCTCCCCTGTTTTCCTATCTCCTGTCTTCCTCTCCCCTGTCGTCCTCTCTCCTGACTTCCTCTCCCCTGTCGTCCTCTCTCCTGTCTTCCTCTCCCCTGTCTTCCTCTCTCCTGTCTTCCTCTCTCCTGTCGTCCTCTCTCCTGTCTCCCTCTCCCCTGTCATCCTCTCTCCTGTCTTCCTCTCCCCTGTCTTCCTCTCTCCTGTACTCCTGTCTTCTACTCCCGTCGTCCTCTCCCCTGTCGTCCTCTCCCCTGTCGTCCTCTCTCCTGTCTTCCTCTCCCCTGACGTCCTCTCCCCTCTCTCCCTCTCCCCTGTCGTCCTCTCCCCTGTCTTCCTCTCCCCAGTCTTCCTCTCTCCTGTCGTCCTCTCTCCTGTCTTCCTCTCCCCTGTTGTCCTCTCTCCTGTCTTCCTCTCCCCTGTTTCCTATCTCCTGTCTTCCTCTCCCCTGTCGTCCTCTCTCCTGTCTTCCTCTCTCCTGTCTTCCTCTCTCCTGTCTTCCTCTCCCCTGTCTCCCTCTCCCCTGTCTCCCTCTCTCCTGTTGTCCTCTCTCCTGCTGTCCTCTCTCCTGTCTTCCTCTCTCCTGTCTTCCTCTCCCCTGTCGTCCTCTCTCCTGTCTTCCTCTCCCCTGTCGTCCTCTCCCCTGTCGTCCTCTCCCCTGCCGTCCTCTCTTCTGTCTTCCTATCTCCTGTCTTCCTCTCCCCTGTCGTCCTCTCCCCTGCCGTCCTCTCCCCTGTTTTCCTCTCTCCTGTCTTCCTCTCCCCTTTCGTCCTCTATCCTGTCTCCCTCAAACCTGTCGTCCTCTCTCCTGTCTCCCTCTCCCCAATTGTCCTCTCTCATGTCTTCCTCTCCCCTGTCTCCCTCTCCCCTGTCTTCCTCTCCCCAGTCTCCCTCTCTCCTGTAGTCCTCTCTCCTGTCTTCCTCTCCCCTGTCTTCCTCTCCCTGTCGTACTCTCCCCTGTCTTCCTCTTCCCTGTCGTCCTCTCCCATGTATTCCTCTCCCCTGTCGTCCTCTCTCCTGTCTTACTCTCTCCTGTACTCCTGTCTTCCTCTCCCCTGTTGTCCTCTCCCCTGTCGTCCTCTCCCCTGTCATCCTCTCTCCTGTCTTCCTCTCCCCTGTCGTCCTCTCCCCTGTCGTCCTCTCTCCTGTATTCCTCTCCCCTGTCGTCCTCTCTCCTGTCTTCCTCTCCCCTGTTTTCCTCTCTCCTGTCTTCCTCTCCCCTGTCGTCCTCTATCCTGTCTCCCTCAAACCTGTCGTCCTCTCTCCTGTCGTCCTCTCTCCTGTCTTCCTCTCTCCTGTCGTCCTCTCTCCTGTCTCCCTCTCCCCTGTCGTCCTCTCTCCTGTCTTCCTCTCCCTGTCTTCCTCTCCCCTGTCTTCCTCTCCCCAGTCTTCCTCTCTCCTGTAGTCCTCTCTCCTGTCATCCTCTCTCCTGTCGTCCTCTCTCCTGTCTCCCTCTCCCCTGTCGTCCTCTCTCCTGTCTTCCTCTCCCTGTCTTCCTCTCCCCTGTCTTCCTCTCCCCAGTCTTCCTCTCTCCTGTCGTCCTCTCTCCTGTCTTCCTCTCCCCTGTTGTCCTCTCTCCTGTCTTCCTCTCCCCTGTTTCCTATCTCCTGTCTTCCTCTCCCCTGTCGTCCTCTCTCCTGACTTCCTCTCCCCTGTCGTCCTCTCTCCTGTCTTCCTCTCCCCTGTCTTCCTCTCTCCTGTCTTCCTCTCTCCTGTCGTCCTCTCTCCTGTCTCCCTCTCCCCTGTCATCCTCTCTCCTGTCTTCCTCTCCCCTGTCTTCCTCTCTCCTGTACTCCTGTCTTCTACTCCCGTCGTCCTCTCCCCTGTCGTCCTCTCCCCTGTCGTCCTCTCTCCTGTCTTCCTCTCCCCTGACGTCCTCTCCCCTCTCTCCCTCTCCCCTGTCGTCCTCTCCCCTGTCGTCCTCTCTCCTGTCGTCCTCTCTCCTGTCAACCTCTCCCCTGTCTCCCTTTCCCCTGTCGCCCTCTCTCCTGTCTCCCTCTCCCCTGTCATCCTCTCTCCTGTCTTCCTCTCCCCTGTCGTCCTCTCTCCTGTCTTCCTCTCTCCTGTCTTCCTCTCTCCTGTCTTTCTCTCCCCTGTCTCCCTCTCCCCTGTCTCCCTCTCTCCTGTTGTCCTCTCTCCTGCTGTCCTCTCTCCTGTCTTCCTCTCTCCTGTCTTCCTCTCCCCTGTCTCCCTCTCCCCTGTCGTCCTCTCTCCTGTCGTCCTCTCTCCTGTCTTCCTCTCCCCTGTCGTCCTCTCCCCTGTCGTCCTCTCCCCTGCCGTCCTCTCTTCTGTCTTCCTATCTCCTGTCTTCCTCTCCCCTGTCGTCCTCTCCCCTGTCGTCCTCTCCCCTGTTTTCCTCTCTCCTGTCTTCCTCTCCCCTTTCGTCCTCTATCCTGTCTCCCTCAAACCTGTCGTCCTCTCTCCTGTCTCCCTCTCCCCAATTGTCCTCTCTCATGTCTTCCTCTCCCCTGTCTCCCTCTCCCCTGTCTTCCTCTCCCCAGTCTCCCTCTCTCCTGTAGTCCTCTCTCCTGTCTTCCTCTCCCCTGTCTTCCTCTCCCCTGTCGTACTCTCCCCTGTCTTCCTCTTCCCTGTCGTCCTCTCCCATGTATTCCTCTCCCCTGTCGTCCTCTCTCCTGTCTTACTCTCTCCTGTACTCCTGTCTTCCTCTCCCCTGTTGTCCTCTCCCCTGTCTTCCTCTCCCCTGTCATCCTCTCTCCTGTCTTCCTCTCCCCTGTCGTCCTCTCCCCTGTCGTCCTCTCTCCTGTATTCCTCTCCCCTGTCGTCCTCTCTCCTGTCTTCCTCTCCCCTGTTTTTTCCTGTCTCTCCTGTCTTCCTCTCCTGTCTTCCTCTCAAACCTGTCGTCCTCTATCCTGTCTTCCTCCCCCTGTCCCTCTCCTGTCTTCCTCTCTCCTGTCGTCCTCTCTCCTGTCTTCCTCTCTCCTGTCGTCATCCTGTCTCCTCTCCTGTCTTCCTCTCTCCTGTCTCCTGTCTCTCTCCCTGTCGTCCTCTCTCCTGTCTTCCTCTCCCTGTCTTCCTCTCCCCTGTCTTCCTCTCCCCAGTCTTCCTCTCTCCTGTAGTCCTCTCTCCTGTCATCCTCTCCCCTGTCGTCCTCTCCCCTGTCGTACCTCTCCTCTGTCTTCCTCTCTCCTGTCGTCCTCTCTCCTGTCTTCCTCTCCCCTGTTGTCCTCTCTCCTGTCTTCCTCTCCCCTGTTTTCCTATCTCCTGTCTTCCTCTCCCCTGTCGTCCTCTCTCCTGTCTTCCTCTCCCTGTCGTCCTCTCTCCTGTCTTCCTCTCCCCTGTCTTCCTCTCTCCTGTCTTCCTCTCTCCTGTCGTCCTCTCTCCTGTCTCCCTCTCCCCTGTCATCCTCTCTCCTGTCTTCCTCTCCCCTGTCTTCCTCTCCCTCCTGTCCCGTCGTCCTCTCCCCTGTCGTCCTCTCCCCTGTCGTCCTCTCTCCTGTCTTCCTCTCTCGTCCCTGTCTCTCCCTCTCCCCTGTCGTCCTCTCCCCTGTCGTCCTCTCTCCTCGTCCTCTCTCCTGTCAACCTCTCCCCTGTCTCCCTCTCCCCTGTCTGTCCTCTCTCCTGTCTCCCTCTCCCCTGTCATCCTCTCTCCTGTCTTCCTCTCCCCTCGTCCTCTCTCCTGTCTTCCTCTCTCCTGTCTTCCCTCTCCCTGTCTTCCTCTCCCCTGTCTCCCTCCCCTGTCTGTCCTCCTCTCCTGTCTGTCCTCTCTCCTGTCTTCCTCTCTCCTGTCTTCCTCTCCCCTGTCGTCCTCTCTCCTGTCTTCCTCTCCCTGGTCGTCCTCTCCCTTGTCTCCCTCTCCCCTGTCGTCCTCTCTCCTGTCTCCCTCTCCCCTGTCTTCCTCTCCCCTGTCGTCCTCTCTCCTGTCTTCCTCTCCCCTGTTTTCCTCTCTCCGGTCTTCCTCTCCCCTGTCGTCCTCTATCCTGTCTCCCTCAAACCTGTCGTCCTCTCTCCTGTCTCCTCTCTCCCCAATTGTCCTCTCCTGTCTTCCTCTCCCCTGTCTCCCTCTCCCCTGTCTTCCTCTCCCCAGTCTCCCTCTCTCCTGTAGTCCTGTCTTCCTCTCCCTGTCTTCCTCTCCCCTGTCTTCCTCTCCCCTGTCTTCCTCTCCCTGTCGTCCTCTCTTCCCTCCCCCTGTATCCCTCTCCCTGTCTTCCTCCCCCTCCTGTCTTCCTCTCCCCTGTCTCCCTGTCTCTCTCCTGTCGTCCTCTCTCCTGTCTTCCTCTCCCCTGTTGTCCTCTCCCTGTCGTCCTTCCTCTCCCCTGTCATCCTCTCTCCTGTCTTCCTCTCCCTGTCTTCCTCTCCCCTGTCGTCCTCTCTCCTGTCTTCCTCTCCCTGTCGTCCCTCTCCCTGTCTTCCTCTCCCTGTTTTCCTCTCTCCTGTCTTCCTCTCCCCTGTCGTCCTCTCTCCTGTCTCCTCTCAAACCTGTCGTCCTCTCCCTGTCTTCCTCTCCCCTGTCGTCCTCTCTCCTGTCTTCCTCTCCCTGTCTTCCTCTCTCCTGTCTTCCTCTCTCCTGTCGTCCCTCTCCTGTCTCCCTCTCCCCTGTCGTCCTCTCTCCTGTCTTCCTCTCCCTGTCTCTCCCTGTCTTCCTCTCCCCTGTCTTCCCTCTCCTCCTGTCTTCCTCTCCCCTGTCGTCCTCTCCCTGTCTCCTCTCCCCTGTCGTCCTCTCTCTGTCCTCCTCTCCCTGTCTTCCTCTCCCCTGTCTTCCTCTCCCCTGTCGTCCTCTCTCCTGTCTTCCTCTCTCCTGTCTTCCTCTCTCCTGTCTTCCTCTCCCCTGTCTTCCTCTCTCCTGTCTTCCTCTCTCCTGTCTTCCTCTCTCCTGTCCTCTCCCTGTCGTCCTCTCTCCTCTCCTGTCTTCCTCTCCCCTGTCGTCCTCTCTCCTGTCTTCCTCTCCCTGTCGTCCTCTCTGTCTCCTCTCCCCTGTCTTCCTCTCCCCTGTCCTCTCCCTGTCTCCTCTCCCCTGTCGTCCTCTCTCCTGTCTTCCTCTCCCCTGTCGTCCTCCTCCTGTCTTCCTCTCTCCTGTCTTCCTCTCCCTGTCTCCTCTCTCCTGTCGTCCTCTCTCCTGTCGTCCTCTCTCCCTGTCGTCCTCTCCCCTGTCTTCCTCTCCCCTGTCGTCCTCTCCCCTGTCGTCCTCTCTCCTGTCTTCCTCTCCCCTGTCGTCCTCTCCCCTCTCTCCTCTCTCCCTCCCTGTCTTCCTCTCTCCTGTCTTCCTCTCCCCTGTGTCCTCTCCCCTGTCTTCCTCTCTCCTGTCTTCCTCTCCCCTGTCTCCTCTCTCCTGTCTTCCTCTCCCTGTCTCCCCTCTCTCTCCTGTCTCCCTCTCCCCTGTCTCCTCTCTCCTGTCTTCCTCTCTCCTGTCTTCCTCTCTCCTGTCTCCTGTCCTCTCCCCTGTCGTCCTCTCCCCTGTCTTCCTCTCCCCCTGTCGTCCTCTCTCCTGTCTTCCTCTCCCCTGTCTCCTGTCTCCTCTCCCCTGTCTTCCCTCCCCTGTCTCCTCTCCCCTGTGTCCTGTCTCCTCTCTCCTGTCTTCCTCTCTCCTGTCTTCCTCTCTCCTGTCTTCCTCTCCCCTGTCGTCCTCTCTCCTGTGTCCTCTCCCCTGTCTCCTCTCTCCTGTCTTCCTCTCCCCTGTCTTCCTCTCCCTGTCTTCCTCTCCCTGTCTCCCTCTCTCCTGTCTGTCCTCTCTCCTGTCTTCCTCTCTCCTGTCTTCCTCTCCCCTGTCTTCCTCTCCCCTGTCGTCCTCTCTCCTGTCTCCTCTCTCCCTGTCTGTCCTCTCTCCTGTCTTCCTCTCCTGTCTCCCCTCCCCTGTCGTCCCTCTCTCCTGTCTTCCTCTCCCTGTCGTCCTCTCCCTGTCTTCCCTCTCCCCTGTCTTCCTCTCTCCTGTCTTTCTCTCTCTCCTGTCTTCCTCTCCCTGTTGTCCTCTCCCCTGTCTTCCTCTCTCCTGTCTCCTCTCTCCTGTCTCCCTCTCCCCTGTGTCCTCTCTCCTGTCTTCCTCTCCCTGTCGTCCTCTCTCCTGTCTTCCTCTCCCCTGTCTTCCTCTCTCCTGTCTTCCTCTCCCCTGTCTTCCTCTCTCCTCCCCTCCCCTGTCGTCCTCTCTCCTGTCTTCCTCTCCCCTGTCTTCCTCTCTCCTGTCTTCCTCTCCCCTGTCTTCCTCTCTCCTGTCTTCCTCTCCCCTGTCATCCTCTCCCCTGTCTTCTCTCCCTGTCGTCCTCTCCCCTGTCGTCCTCTCCCCTGTCGTCCTCTCCCCTGTCTCCCTCCCCTGTCGTCCTCTCCCCTGTCGTCCTCTCCTGTCCCTCTCCTGTCTTCCTCTCCCCTGTCGTCCTCTCTCCTGTCTTCCTCTCTCCTGTCTTCCTCTCTCCTGTCTTCCTCTCCCCTGTCGTCCTCTCTCCTGTCTCCCTCTCCCCCTGTCGTCCTCTCCCCTGTCGTCCTCTCTCCTGTCTTCCTCTCTCCTGTCTTCCTCTCCCCTGTCGTCCTCTCTCCTGTCTTCCTCTCCCCTGTCTTCCCTCTCCTGTCTTCCCTCTCCCCTGTCTTCCTCTCTCCTGTCTTCCTCTCCCTGTCTTCCTCTCCCCTGTCGTCCTCTCCCTGTCTTCCTCTCCCCTGTCGTCCTCTCCCTGTCTTCCTCTCCCCTGTCGTCCTCTCTCCTGTCGTCCTCTCTCCTGTCTTCCTCTCTCCTGTCTTCCTCTCCCCTGTCGTCCTCTCTCCTGTCTTCCTCTCCCCTGTCTTCCTCTCTCCTGTCTTCCTCTCCCCTGTCATCCTCTCTCCTGTCTTCCTCTCCCCTGTCGTCCTCTCTCCTGTCTTCCTCTCTCCTGTCTTCCTCTCCCCTGTCTTCCTCTCCCCTGTCGTCCTCTCCCCTGTCTCCTCTCCCCTGTCGTCCTCTCTCCTGTCTTCCCTCTCCTGTCGTCCTCTCCCCTGTCTTCCTCTCCCTGTCTTCCTCTCCCCTGTCTTCCTCTCCCTGTCTTCCTCTCTCCTGTCTTCCTCTCCCCTGTCTTCCTCTCTCCCTGTCTCCTGTCTTCCTCTCCCCTGTCTTCTCTCCCCTGTCGTCCTCTCCCTGTCTTCCTCTCCCTGTCTTCCTCTCCCCTGTCGTCCTCTCTCCTGTCTTCCTCTCCTGTCTCCCCTGTCTCCTCTCCTGTCGTCCCTCTCCCTGTCTCTCCCCTGTCTCTCTCTCCTGTCTCCTCTCTCCCTGTCGTCCTCTCCCCTGTCTTCCTCTCCCCTGTCTTCCTCTCCCCTGTCTCCCTCTCCCTGTCGTCCTCTCTCCTGTCTTCTCTCCTGTCTTCCTCTCCCCTGTCGTCCTCTCCCCTGTCGTCCTCTCTCCTGTCTTCTCTCCCTGTCTCCTCTCCCCTGTCGTCCTCTCTCCTGTGTCCTCTCTCCTGTCTTCCTCTCCCTGTCTTCCTCTCCCCTGTCGTCCTCTCTCCTGTCTTCCTCTCTCCTGTCTTCCTCTCTCCTGTCGTCCTCTCCCCTGTCTTCCTCTCCCTGTCTTCCTCTCCCTGTCTTCCTCTCTCCTGTCTTCCTCTCCCCTGTCGTCCTCTCTCCTGTCTCCCTCTCCCCTGTGTCCTCTCTCTGTCTTCCTCTCCCCTGTCTCCTCTCTCCTGTCTTCCTCTCCCCTGTCTCCCTCTCTCCTGTAGTCCTCTCTCCTGTCTTCCTCTCCCCTGTCTTCCTCTCCCCTGTCGTCCTCTCCCCTGTCTTCCTCTCCCTGTCGTCCTCTCCCTGTATTCCTCTCCCCTGTCGTCCTCTCTCCTGTCTTCCTCTCCCCCTGTCTTCCTCTCCCTGTTGTCCTCTCCCTGTCTTCCTCTCCCTGTCGTCCTCTCTGTCCCTGTCGTCCTCTCTCCTGTCGTCCTCTCCCTGTCTTCCTCTCCCCTGTCTTCCCCTCTCCTGTGTCCTCTCTCCTGTCTTCCTCTCCCCTGTCTCCCTCTCCTGTCTTCCTCTCCCCTGTTTCCTCTCTCCTGTCTTCCTCTCCCCTGTCTTCCTCTCTCCTGTCCCTGTCGTCCTCTCTCCTGTCTTCCTCTCCCCTGTCGTCCTCTCTCCTGTCTTCCTCTCTCCTGTCGTCCTCTCTCCTGTCTTCCTCTCTCCTGTGTCCTCTCTCCTGTCTTCCTCTCCCTGTCGTCCTCTCTCCTGTCTTCCTCTCCCCTGTCTTCCTCTCTTCTCCTGTCCTCTCTCCTGTCTTCCTCTCCCCTGTCGTCCTCTCCCCTGTCGTCCTCTCCCCTGTCTTCCTCTCCCTGTCCTCCTCTCCCTGTCTTCCTCTCCCCTGTCTTCCTCTCCCTGTCGTCCTCTCCTGTCTCTCTCCTGTCTTCCTCTCCCTGTCTCCCTCTCCCTTCTTCCTCTCTCCTGTCTTCCTCTCTCCTGTCTTCCTCTCCCCTGTCTTCCTCTCCCTGTCTCCCTCTCCTGTCTTCCTCTCCCTGTCTTCCTCTCCCCTGTCTTCCTCTCTCCTGTCTTCCTCTCTCCTGTCTTCCTCTCCCCTGTCTTCCTCTCCCTGTCTTCCTCTCCCCTGTCTTCCTCTCCCCTGTCTTCCTCTCCCCTGTCTTCCTCTCCCTGTCTTCCCTCTCCTCTCCTGTCTTCCTCTCCCCTCCTCTCTCCTGTCGTCCTCTCCCCTGTCTTCCTCTCCCCTGTCTTCCTCTCCCCTGTCGTCCTCTCTCCTGTCTTCCTCTCCCCTGTCGTCCCTCTCCCTGTCTCCTCTCCCTGTCGTCCTCTCCCCTGTCTCCTCTCCCTGTCTTCCCTCTCCCCTGTCTTCCTCTCTGTCCTCTCCCTGTCTTCCTCTCCCCTGTCTTCCCTCTCCCTGTCTTCCTCTCTCCTGTCTTCCTCTCTCCTGTCTTCCTCTCCCCTGTCGTCCTCTCTCCTGTCTTCCTCTCCCTGTCGTCCTCTCTCCTGTCTCCTCTCCCCTGTCTTCCTCTCCCCTGTCTTCCTCTCTCCTGTCTTCCCTCTCCTGTCAGTCCTCTCTCCTGTCGTCCTCTCCCTGTCGTCTCTCCTGTCTCCCTGTCTTCCTCTCCCCTGTCGTCCTCTCTCCTGTCTTCCTCTCCCCTGTCGTCCTCTCCTGTCTCTGTCTGTCCCTCTCCCCTGTCTTCCTCTCTCTGTCTTCCTCCCCTGTCGTCCTCTCCCCTGTCTTCCCTCCCTGTCTCCCTCTCCTGTCCTCTCCCTGTCTCCCTCTCCCCTGTCTTCCTCTCTCCTGTCTTCCTCTCCCCTGTCTTCCTCTCCCCTGTCGTCCTCTCTCCTGTCTTCCTCTCTCCTGTCGTCCTCTCCCTGTCTCCCTCCCCTGTCTTCCCCTCCTCCTGTCCTCTCCCTGTCTTCCTCTCCCCTGTCTTCCTCTCCCTGTCTTCCTCTCCCCTGTCTTCCTCTCCCTGTCTTCCTCTCCCTGTCCTCTCTCCTGTCGTCCTCCTCCTGTCTTCCTCTCCCCTGTCTCCCTCTCCTGTCTTCCTCCTCCTGTCTTCCTCTCCCCTGTCGTCCTCTCCCCTGTCTTCCTCTCCCCTGTCGTCCTCTCCCTGTCGTCTCCCCTGTCTCCTCTCTCCTGTCTTCCTCTCCCTGTCTTCCTCTCCCCTGTCGTCCTCTCCCCTGTCTTCCTCTCCCCTGTCGTCCTCTCTCCTGTCTTCCTCTCTCCCCTGTCTCCCTCTCCCCTGTCGTCCTCTCCCCTGTCTTCCTCTCTCCTGTCTTCCTCTCCCCTGTCTTCCTCTCTCCTGTCTTCCTCTCCCTGTCTTCCTCTCTCCCTTCCTCTCCCCTGTCGTCCTCTCCCCTGTCGTCCTCTCTCCTGTCAACCTCCCCTGTCTCCTCCCCTGTCGTCCTCTCTCCTGTCTTCCTCTCTCCTGTCTTCCTCTCCCCTGTCTTCCTCCCCTGTCGTCCTCTCTCCTGTCTTCCTCTCCCCTGTCTTCCTCTCCCTGTCTTCCTCTCCCCTGTCGTCCTCTCCCTGTATTCCTCTCCCCTGTCTCCTCCAGTCTTCCTCTCCTGTACTCCTGTCTTCCTCTCCCCTGTCTTCCTCTCTCCTGTCGTCCTCTCCCCTGTCGTCCTCTCCCTGTCTTCCTCTCCCTGTCGTCCTCTCTCCTGTCTTCCCTCCCCTGTCTCCTCTCCCTGTCGTCCCTCTCCTGTCTTCCTCTCTCCCTGTCTTCCTCTCCCCTGTCTTCCTCTCCCCTGTCGTCCTCTCTCCTGTCTTCCTCTCCCCTGTCTTCCTCTCCCTGTCTTCCTCTCCCCTGTCGTCCTCTCCCTGTCGTCCTCTCTCCTGTCTTCCTCTCCCCTGTCTCCCTCTCCCTGTCTTCCCTCTCCTGTCTTCCCTGTCCTGTCTCCTCTCCCCTGTCTTCCTCTCCCCTGTCTTCCTCTCCCCTGTCGTCCTCTCTCCTGTCTTCCTCTCCCCTGTCTTCCTCTCCCTGTCTTCCTCTCCCTGTCTTCCTCTCCCCTGTCTTCCTCTCCCTGTCGTCCTCTCTCCTGTCTTCCTCTCTCCTGTCCTCTCCCCTGTCTCCTCTCTCCTGTCTTCCTCTCCCCTGTCGTCCTCTCTCCTGTCTTCCTCTCCCCTGTCGTCCTCTCTCCTGTCTTCCTCTCCCCTGTCTTCCTCTCTCCTGTCTTCCTCTCTCCTGTCTTCCTCTCTCCTGTCTTCCTCTCTCCTGTCTCCCTCTCCCCTGTCTCCTCTCCCCTGTCGTCCTCTCCCTGTCTCCTCTCTCCTGTCTTCCTCTCCCCTGTCCTGTCTTCCTCTCCCCTGTCTCCTCTCCTGTCGTCCTCTCCTGTCTTCCTCTCCTGTCTTCCTCTCCCCTGTCTCCCTCTCCCTGTCCTCTCCCCTGTCTTCCTCTCTCCTGTCGTCCCTCTCCTGTCTTCCTCTCTCCTGTCTTCCTCTCTCCTGTCTTCCTCTCCCCTGTCTTCCTCTCTCCTGTCGTCCTCTCCCCTGTCTCCTCCTGTCTTCCTCTCCCTGTCTTCCTCTCTCTCCTGTCTCCTGTCTGTCCTCTCTCCTGTCTTCCTCTCCCCTGTCGTCCTCTCTCCTGTCTTCCTCTCCCCTGTCGTCCTCTCTCCTGTCTTCCCTCCCCTGTCTTCCTCTCTCCTGTCTTCCTCTCCCCTCGTCCTCTCTCCTGTCTTCCTCTCCCTGTCTGTCCCCTCTCCCCTGTCTTCCTCTCCCCTGTCGTCCTCTCTCCTGTCTTCCTCTCCCTGTGTCCTGTCTTCCTCTCTCCTGTCTTCCTCTCCCCTGTCGTCCTCTCTCCTGTCTCCTCTCCCCTGTCGTCCCTCTCCTGTCTTCCTCTCCCCTGTCTTCCTCTCCCTGTCTTCCTCTCCCTGTCTCCTCTCTCCTGTCTTCCTCTCGTCCCTGTCGTCTCTCTCCTGTCTTCCTCTCTCCTGTCTTCCTCTCCCCTGTCTTCCTCTCTCCTGTCTTCCTCTCCCCTGTCGTCCTCTCTCCTGTCTTCCTCTCCTGTCGTCCTCTCCTGTCTCTCTCCCCTGTCTTCCTCTCCCCTGTCTTCCTCTCCCCTGTCTTCCTCTCCCCTGTCTCTCTCCCTGTCTCCTCTCCCTGTCTTCCCTCCCCTGTCGTCCTCTCTCCTGTCGTCCTCTCCCCTGTCCTCTCTCCCTGTCTCTCTCCCTGTCGTCCTCTCTCCTGTCTTCCTCTCCCCTGTGTCCTCTCCCTGTCTTCCTCTCTCCTGTCTTCCTCTCTCCTGTCTCCTCTCCCCTGTCTCCTCTCCTGTCTCCCTCTCCCCTGTCGTCCTCCTCTCCTCTCCCCTGTCGTCTCTCCTGTCTCCTGTCTGTCCTCTCCCCTGTGTCCTCCTCCTGTCTTCCTGTCTCTCCTGTCTTCCTCTCCCCTGTCTCCTCTCCCTGTCTTCCTCTCTCCTGTCTTCCTCTCTCCTGTCTTCCTCTCCCCTGTCTCCTCTCCCCTGTCTTCCTCTCTCCTGTCTTCCTCTCCCTGTCTTCCTCTCCCCTGTCGTCCTCTCCCCTGTCTTCCTCTCTCCTGTCTGTCCTCTCTCCCTGTCTTCCTCCTCCCCTGTCTTCCTCTCCCTGTCGTCCTCTCCCCTGTCTTCCTCTCCCCTGTCGTCCTCTCCCCTGTCGTCTCTCTCCTGTCTTCCTCTCCCTGTCTCCTCTCCCCTGTCTTCCTCTCTCCTGTCTTCCTCTCCCCAGTCTCCCTCTCTCCTGTCTTCCTCTCTCCTGTCTTCCTCTCCCCTGTCGTCCTCTCTCCTGTCTCCCTCTCCCCTGTCGTCCTCTCTCCTGTCTTCCTCTCCCCTGTCTTCCTCTCCCCTGTCTTCCTCTCTCCTGTCTTCCTCTCTCCTGTCTCCTCTCTCCTGTCGTCCTCTCCCTGTCTTCCCTCTCCTGTCTCCTCTCCCTGTCGTCCTCTCCCTGTCTTCCTCTGCCCTGTCTCTCTCCTGTCTTCCTCTCCCCTGTCGTCCTCTCCCCTGTCTTCCTCTCCTGTCTTCCTCTCTCCTGTCTTCCTCTCCCCTGTCTTCCTCTCCCCTGTCTTCCTCTCCCCTGTCTTCCTCTCCCCTGTCTCCCTGTCCTGTCTTCCTCTCCCCTGTCTTCCTCTCTCCTGTCGTCCTCTCCCTGTCTTCCTCTCTCCTGTCTTCCTCTCCTGTCGTCCTCTCCCCTGTCGTCCTCTCTCCTGTCTTCCTCTCCCCTGTCTTCCTCTCTCCTGTCTTCCTCTCCCCTGTCGTCCTCTCTCCTGTCTTCCTCTCCCCTGTCGTCCTCTCTCCTGTCTTCCTCTCCCTGTCTTCCTCTCTCCTGTCTTCCTCTCTCCTGTCTTCCTCTCCCCTGTCTTCCTCTCCCCTGTCGTCCTCTCTCCTGTCTTCCTCTCCCCTGTCTTCCTCTCCCCTGTCTCCCTCTCCCCTGTCGTCCTCTCTCCTGTCTTCCTCTCTCCTGTCTACCTCTCCCTGTCGTCCTCTCTCCTGTCTTCCTCTCCCCTGTCGTCCCTCTCTCCTGTCTTCCCTCTCCCTGTCGTCCTCTCCTCCTGTCTTCTCCCTCTCTCCTGTCGTCTCTCTCCTGTCTTCCTCTCTCCTGTCTTCCTCTCTCCTGTCTTCCTCTCCCCTGTCGTCCTCTCCCTGTCTTCCTCTGCCCTGTCGTACTCTCCCCTGTCTTCCTCTCCCCCGTGTCCTCTCCCCTGTTGTCCTCTCTCCTGTCTTCCTCTACCTGGTCGTCCTCTCCCTTGTCTCCCTCTCCCCTGTCGTCCTCTCTCCTGTCTCCCTCTCCCCTGTCTTCCTCTCTCCTGTCTTCCTCTCCCCTGTCGTCCTCTCTCCTGTCTTCCTCTCCCCTGTTTTCCTCTCTCCTGTCTTCCTCTCTCCTGTCTTCCTCTCCCTGTCTTCCTCTCTCCTGTCTTCCTCTCTCCTGTCTTCCCTCTCTCCTGTCTTCCTCTCCCCTGTCTTCCTCTCTCCTGTCTCCTCTCCCCTGTCTTCCTCTCTCCTGTCTTCCTCTCCCTGTCTTCCTCTCCCCTGTCTTCCTCTCTCCTGTCTTCTCTCCCCTGTCGTCCTCTCCCCTGTGTCCTCTCTCCCCTGTCTTCCTCTCCCTGTCGTCCTCTCCCCTGTCTTCCTCTCCCCTGTCTCCTCTCTCCTGTCGTCCTCTCTCCTGTCTTCCTCTCTCCTGTCTTCCTCTCCCTGTCGTCCTCTCTCCTGTCGTCCTCTCTCCTGTCTTCCTCTCTCCTGTCTCCTCTCCCTGTCTTCCTCTCCCCTGTCTTCCTCTCCCTGTCGTCCTCTCCCTGTCTTCCTCTCCCCTGTCGTCCTCTCTCCTGTCTTCCTCTCCCTGTCTTCCTCTCCCTGTCGTCCTCTCCCCTGTCGTCCTCTCCCCTGTCTTCCTCTCCCCTGTCGTCCTCTCTCCTGTCTTCCCTCTCCCCTGTCTTCCTCTCCCCTGTCTCCTCTCTCCTGTCTTCCTCTCCCTGTCGTCCTCTCCCCTGTCTTCCTCTCCCCTGTCTTCCTCTCCCCTGTCCTGTCTTCCCTCTCCTGTCTTCCTCTCCCCTGTCTTCCTCTCCCCTGTCTCCCTCTCCCCTGTTGTCCTCTCTCCTGTCTTCCTCTCCCCTGTCGTCCTCTCCTGTCTTCCTCTCCCCTGTCTTCCTCTCTCCTGTCTTCCTCTCTCCTGTCTTCCTCTCTCCTGTCTCTCTCTGTCCCCTGTCGTCCTCTCCCCTGTCTTCCTCTCCCCTGTCGTCCTCTCTCCTGTCTTCCTCTCTCCTGTCTTCCTCTCTCCTGTCTCCCTGTCTCTCCCTGTCTTCCTCTCCCTGTCTTCCTCTCTCCTGTCTCCTCTCTCCTGTCTTCCTCTCCCCTGTCTTCCTCTCCCCTGTCGTCCTCTCTCCTGTCTTCCTCTCTCCTGTCTTCCTCTCCCCTGTCTTCCTCTCTCCTGTCTCCTCTCTCCTGTCTCCTCTCCCCTGTCTCCTCTCTCCTGTCTTCCTCTCCTGTCTTCCTCTCCCTGTCTTCCTCTCTCCTGTCTTCCTCTCCCTGTCTCTCTCCCTGTCTTCCTCTCCCCTCCTCTCCCTGTCTCCTCTCTCCTGTCTTCCTCTCCCCTGTCTTCCTCTCCCCTGTCTCCTCTCCCCTGTGTCCTCTCTCCTGTCTCCCCTCCCTGTCTTCCTCTCCCCTGTCGTCCCTCTCTCCTGTCTTCCTCTCCCCTGTCTTCCTCTCCCTGTCTTCCTCTCCCTGTCGTCCTCTCCTGTCTCCCTCCCTGTCTCCTCTCCCTGTCTTCCTCTCCCTGTCTTCCTCTCCCTGTCTTCTCTCTCCCTGTCTTCCTCTCTCCTGTCTTCCTCTCCCCTGTCGTCCTCTCTCCTGTCGTCCTGTCTCCCTCTCCTGTCGTCCTCTCTCCTGTCTTCCCTCTCCCTGTCTTCCCTCTCCCTGTCTTCCTCTCCCCTGTCTCCTCTCCCTGTCTTCCTCTCCCCTGTCTTCCTCTCCTGTCTCCTGTCTCTTCCTCTCTCCTGTCTTCCCTCTCCTGTCTCCCTCTCCCCTGTCGTCCTCTCCCTGTCTTCCTCTCCCCTGTCGTCCTCTCCCTGTCTCCCTCTCCCTGTCGTCCTCTCCCCTGTCTTCCTCTCCCCTGTCGTCTCTCTGTCTGTCTCCTCCTCCTGTCTTCCTCTCCTGTCTCCTCTCCCTGTCTCCCCTCTCCCTCCTCTCTCCTGTCTTCCTCTCCCCTGTCTTCCTCTCCCCTGTCTCCCTCTCTCCTGTCGTCCTCTCTCCTGTCTTCCTCTCTCCTGTCTTCCTCTCCCTGTCGTCCTCTCTCCTGTCTTCCTCTCCCTGTCGTCCTCTCCCTGTCTCCTCTCCCTGTCGTCCTCTCCCCTGTCGTCCTCTCCCCTGTCGTCCTCTCCCCTGTCTTCCTCTCCCTGTCTGTCCCTCTCCCCTGTCCCCTGTCTCCTCTCTCCTGTCGTCCCTCTCCTGTCGTCCTCTCTCCTGTCTTCCTCTCCCCTGTCGTCCTCTCTCCTGTCTTCCTCTGCCCTGTCGTACTCTCCCCTGTCGTCCTCTCCCGTCGTCCTCTCCCCTGTCGTCCTCTCCCCTGTCGTCCTCTCCCCTGTATTCCTCTCCCCTGTCGTCCTCTCTCCTGTCTCCCTCTCCCCTGTCTTCCTCTCTCCTGTCTTCCTCTCTCCTGTCTCCCTCTCCCTGTCTTCCTCTCCCCTGTCTTCCTCTCTCCTGTCTGTCCTCTCCCCTGTCTCTGTCTCCTCTCCCTGTCTCCCTCTCCCTGTCGTCCTCTCTCCTGTCTTCCTCTCCCCTGTCTTCCTCTCCCTGTCTTCCTCTCCCCTGTCGTCCTCTCTCCTGTCTTCCTCTCCCCTGTCGTCCTCTCCCTGTCTTCCTCTCCCCTGTCGTCCTCTCCCTGTCTTCCTCTCCCTGTCGTCCTCTCCCTGTCTTCCTCTCCCCTCGTCCTCTCCCTGTCGTCCTCTCTCCTGTCTCTCCCCTGTCTCCTCTCCTGTCTTCCTCTCCCCTGTCTCCTCTCCCTGTCTCCTCTCCCCTGTCTCCCTCTCCCCTGTCTTCCTCTCTCCTGTCTTCCTCTCCCCTTTCCTCTCTCCTGTCTTCCTCTCCCCTGTGTCCTCTCTCCTGTCTTCCTCTCCCTGTCGTCCTCTCTCCTGTCTTCCTCTCCCCTGTCGTCCTCTCTCCTGTCTTCCTCTCCCCTGTCTTCCTCTCTCCTGTCTTCCTCTCTCCTGTCTTCCTCTCCCTCTCCCCTGTCTCCTCTCCCTGTCTTCCTCTCTCCTGTCTCCTCCTCTCTCCTGTCTTCCTCTCCCCTGTCTCCTCTCTCCTGTCTTCCTCTCCCCTGTCTTCCTCTCTCCTGTCTTCTCTCCCCCTGTCTTCCTCTCTCCTGTCTCCTCTCCCCTGTCTCCCTCTCCTGTCCTCTCCCTGTCTCCCCCTCCTGTCTTCCTCTCCCTGTCTTCCTCTCTCCTGTCTTCCTCTCTCCTGTCTTCCTCTCCCTCCCTGTCTTCCTCTCCCCTCCTCTCCCCTGTCGTCCTCTCCCCTGTCTTCCTCTCCCCTGTCTCCCTCTCCCTGTCTTCCTCTCTCCTGTCTTCCTCTCCCTGTCTTCCTCTCCCCTGTCGTCCTCTCTCCTGTCTTCCTCTCCCCTGTCTCCTCTCTCCTGTCTTCCTCTCCCCTGTCTTCCTCTCCCCTGTCGTCCTCTCTCCTGTCTTCCTCTCCCCTGTCTTCCTCTCTCCTGTCTTCCTCTCTCCTGTACTCCTGTCTTCCTCTCCCCTGTCTTCCTCTCCCCTGTCGTCCTCTCTCCTGTCTTCCTCTCCCCTGTCGTCCTCTCTCCTGTCTTCCTCCCCTGTGTCCTCTCCTGTCTTCCTCTCCCCTGTCTCCTCTCTCCTGTCTTCCTCTCCCCTGTGTCCTCTCTCCTGTCTTCCTCCCCTGTCGTCCTCTCCCCTGTCTTCCTCTCCCCTGTCTTCCTCTCTCCTGTCTTCCTCTCCCTGTCTTCCTCTCCCCTGTCTCCCTCTCCTGTCGTCCTCTCTCTTCCTCTCCCCTGTCTTCCTCTCTCCTGTCTTCCTCTCCCCTCCTCTCTCCTGTCTTCCTCTCCCCTGTCGTCCTCTCTCCTGTCTTCCTCTCCCCTGTCGTCCTCTCTCCTGTCTTCCTCTCCCCTGTCGTCCTCTCTCCTGTCTTCCTCTCTCCTGTCTTCCTCTCTGTCTTCCTCTCCCCTGTCGTCCTCTCCTGTCTTCCTCTCCCCTGTCGTCCTCTCCCTTCCTTTCTGTCTCCTGTCTTCCTCTCCCCTGTCTTCCTCTCCCCTGTCGTCCTCTCCCCTGTGTCTTCCTGTCGTCCTCTCCCCTGTCTTCCTCTCCCCTGTCTCCTCTCCCCTGTCATCCTCTCTCCTGTCTTCCTCTCCCCTGTCTTCCTCTCCCCTGTCTTCCTCTCTCCTGTCTTCCTCTACCCAGTCTCCCTCTCCCTGTCGTCCTCTCCCCCGTCGTCCTCTCTCCTGTCTTCCTCTCCCCTGTCTCCCTCTCCCCTGTCGTCCTCTCTCCTGTCTTCCTCTCTCCTGTCTTCCTCTCTCCTGTCTCCCTCTCCCCTGTCGTCCTCTCTCCTGTCTTCCTCTCCCCTGTCTTCCTCTCTCCTGTCTTCCTCTCCCCTGTCTCCTCTCCCTGTATTCCCTCTCCCTGTCGTCCTCTCCAGTCTTCCTTTCTCCTGTCTCCTGTCTTCCTCTCCCCTGTCGTCCTCTCCCCTGTCGTCCTCTCCCTGTCATCCTCTCCCCTCTATCCCTCTCCCCTGTCGTCCTCTCCCCTGTCGTCCTCTCCCCTGTCTTCCTCTCTCCTGTCTTCCTCTCCCCTGTCTCCCTCTCCCCTGTCGTCCTCTCCCCTGTCGTCCTCTCTCCTGTCTTCCTCTCCCTGTCTCCTCTCCCCTCTCCCCTCCCCTGTCGTCCTCTCTCCTGTCTTCCTCTCCCCTCTCATCCTCTCTCCTGTCTTCCTCTCTCCTGTCTCCCTCTCCCCTGTCTCCCTCTCCCCTGTTGTCCTCTCTCCTGTCTTCCTCTCCCCTGTCTTTCTCTCTTCTTTCTTCCTCTCTCCTGTCGTGCTCTCCCCTGTCTTCCTCTCTCCTGTCGTCCTCTCCCCCTGTCGTCCTCTCTCCTGTCTTCCTCTCCCTGTCGTCCTCTCTCCTGTCTTCCTCTCCCCTGTCGTCCTCTCCCTGTCTTCCTCTCTCCTCTCCTGTCTTCCCTCCCCTGTCTCCTCTCCCCTGTCGTCCTCTCCCTGTCTCCCCTGTCTCCTCCTCCTGTCTTCATCTCCCCTCTCTCCCTGTCTTCCTCCCCCTGTTTCCCTCTCCTGTCGTCCTCTCTCCTGTCTTCCTCTCTCCTGTCTTCCTCTCCCCTGTCTTCCTCTCCTGTCTTCCTCTCCCCTGTCTTCCTCTCCCTGTCGTCCTCTCTCCTGTCTTCCTCTCTCCTGTCTACCTCTCCCCTGTCGTCCTCTCTCCTGTCTTCCTCTGCCCTGTCGTGCTCTCCCCTGTCTTCCTCTCCCCTGTCGTCCTCTCCCCTGTATTCCTCTCCCCTGTCGTCCTCACTTCTGTCTCCCTCTCTCCTGTCGTCCTCTCTCCTGTCAACTTCTCCCCTGTCTCCCTTTCCCCTGTCGTCCTCTCTCCTGTCTTCCTCTCTCCTGTCTACCTCTCTCCTGTCGTCCTCTCTCCTGTCTTCCTCTCCCCTGTCTTCCTCTCCCCTGTCTTCCTCTCCCCTGTCGTCCTCTCCCCTGTATTCCTCTCCCCTGTCGTCCTCTCTCCAGTCTTCCTTTCTCCCTCCTGTCTTCCTCTCCCCTGTCTTCCTCTCCCTGTCGTCCTCTCCCCTGTCGTCCTCTCTCCTGTCGTCCTCTCCCCTGTCTTCCTCTCCCCTGTCGTCCTCTCCCCTGTCATCCTCTCTCCTGTCTTCCTCTCCCCTGTCTCCCTCTCCAATGTCTTCCTCTCTCCTGTCTTCCTCTCTCCTGTCTTCCTCTCCCCTGTCGTCCTCTCCCCTGTCGTCCTCTCTCCTGTCAACCTCTCCCCTGTCTCCCTTTCCCCTGTCGCCCTCTCTCCTGTCGTCCTCTCTCCTGTCTTCCTCTCTCCTGTCTACCTCTCCCCTGTCGTCCTCTCTCCTGTCTTCCTCTCCCCTGTCTTCCTCTCCCCTGTCTTCCTCGCCCCTGTCGTCCACTCCCCTGTATTCCTCTCCCCTGTCGTCTCTCTCCTGTCTTCCTTTCTCTCTCCTGTCTTCCTCTCCCCTGTCTTCCTCTCCCCTGTCGTCCTCTCCCCTGTCTCCTCTCTCCCCCTGTCTTCCTCTCCCCTGTCTCCTCTCTTCTGTCTTCCTCTCTCCTGTCTCCCTTCCTCCCCTGTCGTCCTCTCCCTGTCTTCCTCTCCCCTGTCGTCCTCTCTCCTGTCTTCCTCCCCTGTCTCCTCTCCCCTGTCGTCCTCTCCCCTGTCGTCCTCTCTCCTGTCTTCCTCTCCCCTGTCTCCCTCTCCCCTGTCTTCCTCTCTCCTGTCTTCCTCTCCCCTGTCTCTCTCTCCCCTGTTGTCATCTCTCCTGTCTTCCTCTCCCCTGTCGTCCTCTCTCCTGTCTTCCTCTCTCCTGTCGTCCTCTCCCCTGTCGTCCTCTCTCCTGTCGTCCTCTCCCCTATCGTCCTCTCTCCTGTCTTCCTCTCCCCTGTCGTCCTCTCTCCTGTCTTCCTCTCCCCTGTCGTCCTCTCTCCTGTCTTCCTCTCTCCTGTCTTTCTCTCTCCAATCTTCCTCTCCCCTGTCTCCCTCTCCCCTGTCGTCCTCTCCCCTGTCGTCCTCTCCCCTGTCTTCCTCTCTCCTGTCTTCCTCTCCCCTGTCTCACCCTCCCCTGTCTTCCTCCCCCCTGTTTCCCTCTCTACTGTCGTCCTCTCTCCTGTCTTCCTCTCTCCTGTCTTCCTCTCCCCTGTCTTCCTCTCTAATGTCTTCCTCTCCCCTGTCTTCCTCTCCCCTGTCGTCCTCTCTCCTGTCTTCCTCTCTCCTGTCTACCTCTCCCCTGTCGTCCTCTCTCCTGTCTTCCTCTGCCCTGTCGTGCTCTCCCCTGTCTTCCTCTCCCCTGTCGTCCTCTCCCCTGTATTCCTCTCCCCTGTCGTCCTCTCTTCTGTCTTCCTCTCTCCTGTACTCCTGTCTTCCTCTCCCCTGTCGTCCTCTCCCCTGTCGTCCTCTCCCCTGTCTTCCTCTCCCCTGTCTCTCTCTCCCCTGTTGTCCTCTCTCCTGTCTTTCTCTCTCCCTGTCTCCTGTCTCTCCCCCTGTCGTCCTCTCCCCTGTCGTCCTCTCCCCTGTCTCCTCTCTCCTGTCTTCCTCTCCCTGTCTCACCCTCCCCTGTCTTCCTCCCCCTCTCCCCTGTCGTCCTCTCTCCTGTCTTCCTCTCTCCTGTCTTCCTCTCCCCTGTCTTCCTCTCCCCTGTCTTCCTCTCCCCTGTCTTCCTCTCTCCTGTCGTCCTCTCTCCTGTCTTCCTCTCTCCTGTCTACCTCTCCCCTGTCGTCCTCTCTCCTGTCTTCCTCTGCCCTGTCCTCCTCTCCCTGTCGTCCTCTCCCCTGTCGTCCTCTCCCCTGTCGTCCTCTCTCCTGTCTTCCTCTCTCCTCTCCTGTCTTCCTCTCCCCTGTCGTCCTCTCCCCTGTCGTCCTCTCCACTGTCTTCCTCTCCCCTGTCTCTCTCTCCCCTGTCTGTCCTCTCTCCTGTCTTTCTCTCCAATCTTCCTGTCCCCTGTCTCCCTCCCCTGTCGTCCTCTCCCCTGTCGTCCTCTCCCCTGTCTTCCTCTCTCCTGTCTTCCTCTCCCCTGTCTCACCCTCCCCTGTCTTCCTCCCCCCTGTTTCCCTCTCTACTGTCGTCCTCTCTCCTGTCTTCCTCTCTCCTGTCTTCCTCTCCCCTGTCTTCCTCTCTAATGTCTTCCTATCTCCTGTCTTCCTCTCCCCTGTCGTCCTCTCCATTGTCTTCCTCTCCCCTGTTTTCCTCTCTCCTGTCTTCCTCTCCCCTGTCTTCCTCTCCCCTTTCGTCCTCTATCCTGTCTCCCTCAAACCTGTCGTCCTCTCTCCTGTCTCCCTCTCCCCAATTGTCCTCTCTCCTGTCTTCCTCTCCCCAGTCTCCCTCTCTCCTGTAGTCCTCTCTCCTGTCTTCCTCTCTCCTGTCTTCCTCTCCCCTGTCATACTCTCCCCTGTCTTCCTCTTCCCTGTCGTCCTCTCCCATGTATTCCTCTCCCCTGTCGTCCTCTCCCCTGTCGTCCTCTCTCCTGTCGTCCTCTCCCCTGTCGTCCTCTCCCCTGTCGTCCTCTCTCCTGTCTTCCTCTCCCCTGTCTCCCTCTCCTGTCTTCCTCTCTCCTGTCTTCCTCTCTCCTGTCTCCCTCTCCCCTGTCGTCCTCTCTCCTGTCTTCCTCTCCCCTGTCTTCCTCTCTCCTGCTCTCCTGTCTTCTCCCCTGTCGTCCTCTCCCCTGTCGTCCTCTCCCCTGTCGTCCTCTCCCCTGTCGTCCTCTCCCCTGTCGTCCTCTCCCCTGTCGTCCTCTCCCCTGTCGTCCTCTCCCCTCTCTCCCTCTCCCCTGTCGTCCTCTCTCCTGTCTTCCTCTCCCCTGTCTCCCTCTCCCTGTCGTCCTCTCTCCTGTCTTCCTCTCTCCTGTCTCCCTCTCCCCTGTCGTCCTCTCTCCTGTCTTCCTCTCCCCTGTCTTCCTCTCTGCTGTACTCCTGTCTTCCTCCTTCCTCCCCTGTCGTCCTCTCCCCTGTCGTCCTCTCTCCTGTCTTCCCTCTCCTGTCTTCCTCTCCCCTGTCGTCCTCTCCCCTGTCGTCCTCTCTCCTGTCAACCTCTCCCCTGTCTCCCTTTCCCCTGTCCTCTCTCCTGTCGTCCTCTCCCTGTCTTCCTCTCTCCTGTCTTCCTCTCCCTGTCGTCCTCTCTCCTGTCAACCTCTCCCCTGTCTCCCTTTCCCCTGTCGCCCTCTCTCCTGTCTTCCTCTCTCCTGTCTTCCTCTCCCCTGTCGTCCTCTCCCCTGTCGTCCTCTCTCCTGTCAACCTCTCCACTGTCTCCCTTTCCCCTGTCGCCCTCTCTCCTGTCGTCCTCTCTCCTGTCTTCCTCTCTCCTGTCTACCTCTCCCCTGTCGTCCTCTCTCCTGTCTTCCTCTCCCCTGTCTTCCTCTCCCCTGTCTTCCTCTCCCCTGTCGTCCTCTCCCCTGTATTCCTCTCCCCTGTCCTACTCTCTCCTGTCTTCCTTTCTCTACCCTGTCTTCCTCTCCCCTGTCGTCCTCTCCCTGTCGTCCTCTCTCCTGTCTTCCTCTCCCCTGTCTTCCTCTCTCCTGTCGTCCTCTCCCTTGTCATCCTCTCTCCTGTCTTCCTCTCCCCTGTTGTCCTCTCCCCTGTCTCCCTCTCCCCTGTTGTCCTCTCCCCTGTCGTCCTCTCTCCTGTCTTCCTCTCCCCTGTCTCACTCTCCCCGGTCTTCCTCTCTCCTGTCTTCCTCTCCCCAGTCTCCCTCTCTCCTGTCGTACTCTCTCCTGTCTTCCTCTCTCCTGTCTTCCTCTCCCCTGTCGTCCTCTCTCCTGTCTCCCACTCCCCTGTCGTCCTCTCTCCTGTCTTCCTCTCCCATGTCTTCCTCTCCCCTGTCTTCCTCTCTCCTGTCTTCCTCTCCCCAGTCTCCCTCTCTCCTGTCGTACTCTCTCCTGTTGTCCTCTCTCCTGTCTTCCTCTCTCCTGTCTTCCTCTCCCCTGTTTTCCTCTCTCCTGTCTTCCTCTGCCCTGTCGTACTCTCCCCTGTCTTCCTCTCCCCGGTTGTCCTCTCCCCTGTCGTCCTCTCTCCTGTCTTCCTCTCCTTGGTAGTCCTCTCCCTTGTCTCCCTCTCCCCTGTCATCCTCTCTCCTGTCTCCCTCTCCCCTGTCTCCCTCTCCCCTGTCTTCCTCTCTCCTGTCTTGCTCTCCCCTGTCTTGCTCTCCCCTGTCGTCCTCTCTCCTGTCTTCCTCTCCCCTGTCGTCCTCTCTCCTGTCAACCTCTCCCCTGTCTCCCTTTCCCCTGTCGCCCTCTCTCCTGTCTCCCTCTCTCCTGTCTTCCTCTCCCCTGTCTTCCTCTCCCCAGTCTCCCTCTCTCCTGTCGTCCTCTCTCCTGTCAACCTCTCCCCTGTCTCCCTTTCCCCTGTCGCCCTCTCTCCTGTCGTCCTCTCTCCTGTCTTCCTCTCTCCTGTCTACCTCTCCCCTGTCGTCCTCTCTCCTGTCTTCCTCTCCCCTGTCTTCCTCTCCCCTGTCTTCCTCTCCCCTGTCGTCCTCTCCCCTGTATTCCTCTCCCCTGTCGTACTCTCTCCAGTCTTCCTTTCTCCTGTACTCCTGTCTTCCTCTCCCCTGTCTTCCTCTCCCCTGTCGTCCTCTCCCCTGTCGTCCTCTCTCCTGTCGTCCTCTCCCCTGTCTTCCTCTCCCCTGTCGTCCTCTCCCCTGTCATCCTCTCTCCTGTCTTCCTCTCCCCTGTCTCCCTCTCCAATGTCTTCCTCTCTCCTGTCTTCCTCTCTCCTGTCTTCCTCTCCCCTGTCGTCCCTCCCCTGTCGTCCTCTCTCCTGTCAACCTCTCCCCTGTCTCCTTTCCCCTGTCCCCTCTCTCCTGTCGTCCTCTCTCCTGTCTTCTCTCTCCTGTCTACCTCTCCCCTGTCGTCCTCTCTCCTGTCTTCCTCTCCCCTGTCTTCCTCTCCCCTGTCTTCCTCGCCCCTGTCGTCCTCTCCCCTGTATTCCTCTCCCCTGTCGTCCTCTCTCCTGTCTTCCTTTCTCCTGTACTCCTGTCTTCCTCTCCCCTGTCTTCCTCTCCCCTGTCGTCCTCTCCCCTGTCGTCCTCTCACCTGTCGTCCTCTCCCCTGTCTTCCTATCCCCTGTCGTCCTCTCTTCTGTCTTCCCTCTCCCTCCTGTCTTCCTCTCCCCTGTCGTCCTCTCCCCTGTCGTCCTCTCCCCTGTCGTCCTCTCTCCTGTCTTCCTCTCCCCTGTCGTCCTCTCCCCTGTCTCCTTCTCCCCTGTCGTCCTCTCCCCTCTCGTCCTCTCTCCTGTCTTCCTCTCCCCTGTCTCCCTCTCCCCTGTCTTCCTCTCTCCTGTCTTCCTCTCTCCTGTCTCCCTCTCCCCTGTCGTCCTCTCTCCTGTCTTCCTCTCTCCTGTCGTCCTCTCCTGTCTTCCCTCCCCTGTCTTCCTCTCCTGTCTTCCTCTCCCCTGTCTCCCTCTCCCCTGTTGTCCTCTCTCCTGTCTTCCTCTCCCCTGTCGTCCTCTCTCCTGTCTTCCTCTCTCCTGTCGTCCTCTCCCCTGTCGTCCTCTCTCCTGTCGTCCTCTCCCCTGTCGTCCTCTCTCCTGTCTCCCTCTCCCCTGTCGTCCTCTCTCCTGTCTTCCTCTCCCCTGTCGTCCTCTTTTCTGTCTTCCTCTCTCCTGTCTTTCTCTCTCCAATCTTCCTCTCCCCTGTCTCCCTCTCCCCTGTCGTCCTCTCCCCTGTCGTCCTCTCCCCTGTCTTCCTCTCTCCTGTCTTCCTCTCCCCTGTCTCACCCTCCTCTGTCTTCCTCCCCCCTGTTTCCCTCTCTACTGTCGTCCTCTCTCCTGTCTTCCTCTCTCCTGTCTTCCTCTCCCCTGTCTTCCTCTCTAATGTCTTCCTCTCCCCTGTCTTCCTCTCCCCTGTCGTCCTCTCTCCTGTCTTCCTCTCTCCTGTCTACCTCTCCCCTGTCGTCCTCTCTCCTGTCTTCCTCTGCCCTGTCGTCCTCTCCCCTGTCTTCCTCTCCCCTGTTGTCCTCTCCCCTGTATTCCTCTCCCCTGTCGTCCTCTCTCCTGTCTTCCTCTCTCCTGTACTCCTGTCTTCCTCTCCCCTGTCGTCCTCTCCCCTGTCGTCCTCTCCCCTGTCTTCCTCTCCCCTGTCTCTCTCTCCCCTGTTGTCCTCTCTCCTGTCTTTCTCTCTCCAATCTTCCTCTCCCCTGTCTCCTTCCCCCCTGTCGTCCTCTCCCCTGTCTTCCTCTCTCCTGTCTTCCTCTCCCCTGTCTCACCCTCCCCTGTCTTCCTCCCCCCTGTTTCCCTCTCTACTGTCGTCCTCTCTCCTGTCTTCCTCTCTCCTGTCTTCCTCTCCCCTGTCTTCCTCTCTAATGTCTTCCTCTCCCCTGTCTTCCTCTCCCCTGTCGTCCTCTCTCCTGTCTTCCTCTCCCCTGTCGTCCTCTCTCCTGTCTTCCTCTCCCCTGTCTTCCTCTCCCCTGTCGTCCTCTCCCCTGTCGTCCTCTCCCCTGTCGTCCTCTCTTCTGTCTTCCTCTCTCCTGTACTCCTGTCTTCCTCTCCCCTGTCGTCCTCTCCCTGTCGTCCTCTCCACTGTCTTCCTCTCCCCTGTCTCTCTCTCCCCTGTTGTCCTCTCTCCTGTCTTTCTCTCTCCAATCTTCCTCTCCCCTGTCTCCCTCCCCCCTGTCGTCCTCTCCCTGTCTTCCTCTCCCCTGTCGTCCTCTCTCCTGTCTTCCTCTCCCCTGTCTCACCCTCCCCTGTCTTCCTCCCCCCTGTTTCCCTCTCTACTGTCGTCCTCTCTCCTGTCTTCCTCTCTCCTGTCTTCCTCTCCCCTGTCTTCCTCTCTAATGTCTTCCTATCTCCTGTCTTCCTCTCCCCTGTCGTCCTCTCCATTGTCTTCCTCTCCCCTGTTTTCCTCTCTCCTGTCTTCCTCTCCCCTGTCTTCCTCTCCCCTTTCGTCCTCTATCCTGTCTCCCTCAAACCTGTCGTCCTCTCTCCTGTCTCCCTCTCCCCAATTGTCCTCTCTCCTGTCTTCCTCTCCCCAGTCTCCCTCTCTCCTGTAGTCCTCTCTCCTGTCTTCTCTCTCCTGTCTTCCTCTCCCCTGTCATACTCTCCCCTGTCTTCCTCTTCCCTGTCGTCCTCTCCCATGTATTCCTCTCCCCTGTCGTCCTCTCCCCTGTCGTCCTCTCTCCTGTCGTCCTCTCCCCTGTCGTCCTCTCCCCTGTCGTCCTCTCTCCTGTCTTCCTCTCCCCTGTCTCCCTCTCCCGTCTTCCTCTCTCCTGTCTTCCTCTCTCCTGTCTCCCTCTCCCCTGTCGTCCTCTCTCCTGTCTTCCTCTCCCCTGTCTTCCTCTCTCCTGTACTCCTGTCTTCTACTCCCCTGTCGTCCTCTCCCCTGTCGTCCTCTCCCCTGTCTTCCTCTCCCCTGTCGTCCTCTCCCCTGTCGTCCTCTCCTCTGTCGTCCTCTCCCCTGTCGTCCTCTCCCCTGTCTCCCTCTCCCCTGTCGTCCTCTCTCCTGTCTTCCTCTCCCCTGTCTCCCTCTCCCGTCTTCCTCTCTCCTGTCTTCCTCTCTCCTGTCTCCCTCTCCCCTGTCGTCCTCTCTCCTGTCTTCCTCTCCCCTGTCTTCCTCTCTCCTGTACTCCTGTCTTCTACTCCCCTGTCGTCCTCTCCCCTGTCGTCCTCTCCCCTGTCGTCCTCTCTCCTGTCTTCCTCTCTCCTGTCTTCCTCTCCCCTGTCGTCCTCTCCCCTGTCGTCCTCTCTCCTGTCTTCCTCTCCCCTGTCTCCCTTTCCCCTGTCGCCCTCTCTCCTGTCGTCCTCTCTCCTGTCTTCCTCTCTCCTGTCTTCCTCTCCCCTGTCGTCCTCTCTCCTGTCAACCTCTCCCCTGTCTCCTTTCCCTGTCTTCCTCTCTCCTGTCTCCCTCTCTCCTGTCTCTTCCTCTCCCCTGTCTTCCTCTCCCCAGTCTCCCTCTCTCCTGTCGTCCTCTCTCCTGTCAACCTCTCCCTGTCTCCCTTTCCCCTGTCGCCCTCTCTCCTGTCGTCCTCTCTCCTGTCTTCCTCTCTCCTGTCTCTCCCTGTCGTCCCTGTCCTGTCAACCTCTCCCCTGTCTCCCTCTCCCCTGTCTTCCTCTCCCCAGTCTCCCTCTCTCCTGTCGTCCTCTCTCCTGTCAACCTCTCCCCTGTCTCCCTTTCCCCTGTCGCCCTCTCTCCTGTACTCCTGTCTTCTACTCCCCTGTCGTCCTCTCCCCTGTCGTCCTCTCCCCTGTCGTCCTCTCTCCTGTCTTCCTCTCTCCTGTCTTCCTCTCCCCTGTCGTCCTCTCCCCTGTCGTCCTCTCTCCTGTCAACCTCTCCCCTGTCTCCCTTTCCCCTGTCGCCCTCTCTCCTGTCGTCCCTCTCCTGTCTTCCCTCTCCTGTCTACCTCTCCTGTCGTCCTCTCTCCTGTCAACCTCTCCCCTGTCTCCCTCTCCCTGTCTTCCTCTCCCCAGTCTCCCTCTCTCCTGTCGTCCTCTCTCCTGTCAACCTCTCCCCTGTCTCCCTTTCCCCTGTCGCCCTCTCTCCTGTCGTCCTCTCTCCTGTCTTCCTCTCTCCTGTCTTCCTCTCCCCTGTCGTCCTCTCTCCTGTCTTCCTCTCCCCTGTCTTCCTCTCCCCTGTCTTCCTCTCCCCTGTCGTCCTCTCCCCTGTATTCCTCTCCCCTGTCGTACTCTCTCCAGTCTTCCTTTCTCCTGTACTCCTGTCTTCCTCTCCCCTGTCTTCCTCTCTCCTGTCGTCCTCTCCCCTGTCGTCCTCTCTCCTGTCGTCCTCTCCCCTGTCTTCCTCTCCCCTGTCGTCCTCTCCCCTGTCATCCTCTCTCCTGTCTTCCTCTCCCCTGTCTCCCTCTCCAATGTCTTCCTCTCTCCTGTCTTCCTCTCTCCTGTCTTCCTCTCCCCTGTCGTCCTCTCCCCTGTCGTCCTCTCTCCTGTCAACCTCTCCCCTGTCTCCCTTTCTGTCCTCTCTCCTGTCGTCCTCTCTCCTGTCTTCCTCTCTCCTGTCTACCTCTCCCCTGTCGTCCTCTCTCCTGTCTTCCTCTCCCCTGTCTTCCTCTCCCCTGTCTTCCTCGCCCCTGTCGTCCTCTCCCCTGTATTCCTCTCCCCTGTCGTACTCTCTCCAGTCTTCCTTTCTCCTGTACTCCTGTCTTCCTCTCCCCTGTCTTCCTCTCCCCTGTCGTCCTCTCCCCTGTCGTCCTCTCTCCTGTCGTACTCTCCCCTGTCTTCCTATCCCCTGTCGTCCTCTCTTCTGTCTTCCTCTCTCCTGTACTCCTGTCTTCCTCTCCCCTGTCGTCCTCTCCCCTGTCGTCCTCTCCCCTGTCGTCCTCTCTCCTGTACTCCTGTCTTCTACTCCCCTGTCGTCCTCTCCCCTGTCGTCCTCTCCCCTGTCGTCCTCTCTCCTGTCTTCCCTCTCCTGTCTTCCTCTCCCCTGTCGTCCTCTCCCCTGTCGTCCTCTCTCCTGTCTCTCCCCTGTCTCCCTTTCTGTCGCCCTCTCTCCTGTCGTCCTCTCTCCTGTCTTCCTCTCTCCTGTCTACCTCTCCCCTGTCGTCCTCTCTCCTGTCTTCCTCTCCCCTGTCTCCCTTTCCCCTGTCGCCCTCTCTCCTGTCTCCCTCTCTCCTGTCTCTTCCTCTCCCCTGTCTTCCTCTCCCCAGTCTCCCTCTCTCCTGTCGTCCTCTCTCCTGTCAACCTCTCCCCTGTCTCCCTTTCCCCTGTCGCCCTCTCTCCTGTCGTCCTCTCTCCTGTCTTCCTCTCTCCTGTCTACCTCTCCCCTGTCGTCCTCTCTCCTGTCAACCTCTCCCCTGTCTCCCTCTCCCCTGTCTTCCTCTCCCCAGTCTCCCTCTCTCCTGTCGTCCTCTCTCCTGTCTCTCCCCTGTCTCCCTTTCCCCTGTCGCCCTCTCTCCTGTACTCCTGTCTTCTACTCCCCTGTCGTCCTCTCCCCTGTCGTCCTCTCCCCTGTCGTCCTCTCTCCTGTCTTCCTCTCTCCTGTCTTCCTCTCCCCTGTCGTCCTCTCCCCTGTCGTCCTCTCTCCTGTCAACCTCTCCCCTGTCTCACTTTCCCCTGTCGCCCTCTCTCCTGTCGTCCTCTCTCCTGTCTTCCTCTCTCCTGTCTACCTCTCCCCTGTCGTCCTCTCTCCTGTCAACCTCTCCCCTGTCTCCCTCTCCCCTGTCTTCCTCTCCCCAGTCTCCCTCTCTCCTGTCGTCCTCTCTCCTGTCAACCTCTCCCCTGTCTCCCTTTCCCCTGTCGCCCTCTCTCCTGTCGTCCTCTCTCCTGTCTTCCTCTATCCTGTCTACCTCTCCCTGTCGTCCTCTCTCCTGTCTTCCTCTCCCCTGTCTTCCTCTCCCCTGTCTTCCTCTCCCCTGTGTCCTCTCCCTGTATTCCT
Organism: Oncorhynchus masou masou; assembly: GCF_036934945.1. NCBI lineage: Eukaryota > Metazoa > Chordata > Actinopteri > Salmoniformes > Salmonidae > Oncorhynchus > Oncorhynchus masou. The sequence continues at coordinate 22,059,721 of NC_088229.1, forward strand.
CTCCCCTGTCGTACTCTCTCCAGTCTTCTTTCTCCTTTACTCCTGTCTTCCTCTCCCCTGTCTTCCTCTCCCCTGTCGTCCTCTCCCCTGTCGTCCTCTCTCCTGTCGTCCTCTCCCCTGTCTTCCTCTCCCCTGTCGTCCTCTCCCCTGTCATCCTCTCTCCTGTCTTCCTCTCCCCTGTCTCCCTCTCCAATGTCTTCCTCTCTCCTGTCTTCCTCTCTCCTGTCTTCCTCTCCCCTGTCGTCCTCTCTCCTGTCGTCCTCTCTCCTGTCTCTCCCCTGTCTCCCTTTCCCTGTCGCCCTCTCTCCTGTCGTCCTCTCTCCTGTCTTCCTCTCTCCTGTCTACCTCTCCCTGTCGTCCTCTCTCCTGTCTTCCTCTCCCCTGTCTTCCTCTCCCCTGTCTTCCTCCCCTGTCGTCCTCTCCCCTGTATTCCTCTCCCCTGTCGTCCTCTCTCCAGTCTTCCTTTCTCCTGTACTCCTGTCTTCCTCTCCCCTGTCTTCCTCTCCCCTGTCGTCCTCTCCCCTGTCGTCCTCTCTCCTGTCGTACTCTCCCCTGTCTTCCTATCCCCTGTCGTCCTCTCTTCTGTCTTCCTCTCTCCTGTACTCCTGTCTTCCTCTCCCCTGTCTCCCTCTCCCCTGTCGTCCTCTCCCCTGTCGTCCTCTCTCCTGTCTTCCTCTCCCCTGTCGTCCTCTCCCCTGTCTCCTTCTCCCCTGTCGTCCTCTCCCCTCTCGTCCTCTCTCCTGTCTTCCTCTCCCCTGTCTCCCTCTCCCCTGTCTTCCTCTCTCCTGTCTTCCTCTCTCCTGTCTCCCTCTCCCCTGTCGTCCTCTCTCCTGTCTTCCTCTTCCCTGTCGTCCTCTCTCCTGTCTTCCTCTCCCCTGTCTTCCTCTCTAATGTCTTCCTCTCCCCTGTCTCTCTCTCCCCTGTTGTCCTCTCTCCTGTCTTCCTCTCCCCTGTCGTCCTCTCTCCTGTCTTCCTCTCTCCTGTCGTCCTCTCCCCTGTCGTCCTCTCTCCTGTCTTCCTCTCCCCTGTCGTCCTCTCTCCTGTCTCCCTCTCCCCTGTCGTCCTCTCTCCTGTCTTCCTCTCCCCTGTCGTCCTCTTTTCTGTCTTCCTCTCTCCTGTCTTTCTCTCTCCAATCTTCCTCTCCCCTGTCTCCCTCTCCCCTGTCGTCCTCTCCCCTGTCGTCCTCTCCCCTGTCTTCCTCTCTCCTGTCTTCCTCTCCCCTGTCTCACCCTCCCTGTCTTCCTCCCCCCTGTTTCCCTCTCTACTGTCGTCCTCTCTCCTGTCTTCCTCTCTCCTGTCTTCCTCTCCCCTGTCTTCCTCTCTAATGTCTTCCTCTCCCCTGTCTTCCTCTCCCCTGTCGTCCTCTCTCCTGTCTTCCTCTCTCCTGTCTACCTCTCCCCTGTCGTCCTCTCTCCTGTCTTCCTCTGCCCTGTCGTACTCTCCCCTGTCTTCCTCTCCCCTGTCGTCCTCTCCCCTGTATTCCTCTCCCCTGTCGTCCTCTCTTCTGTCTTCCTCTCTCCTGTACTCCTGTCTTCCTCTCCCCTGTCGTCCTCTCCCCTGTCGTCCTCTCTGTCTTCCTCTCCCCTGTCTCTCTCTCCCCTGTTGTCCTCTCTCCTGTCTTCCTCTCCCTGTCTCCCTCTCCCCTGTCGTCCTCTCTCCTGTCTTCCTCTCCCCTCGTCCTCTTTTCTGTCTTCCTCTCTCCTGTCTTTCTCTCTCCAATCTTCCTCTCCCCTGTCTCCCTCTCCCCTGTCGTCCTCTCCCTGTCGTCCTCTCCCCTGTCTTCCTCTCTCCTGTCTTCCTCTCCCCTGTCTCACCCTCCTCTGTCTTCCTCCCCCTGTTTCCCTCTCTACTGTCGTCCTCTCCCCTGTCTTCCTCTCTCCTGTCTTCCTCTCCCCTGTCTTCCTCTCTAATGTCTTCCTCTCCCCTGTCTTCCTCTCCCTGTCGTCCTCTCTCCTGTCTTCCCTCTCCTGTCTACCTCTCCCCTCTCGTCCTCTCTCCTGTCTTCCTCTGCCCTGTCGTACTCTCCCCTGTCTTCCTCTCCCCTGTCGTCCTCTCCCCTGTATTCCTCTCCCCTGTCGTCCTCACTTCTGTCTTCCTCTCTCCTGTACTCCTGTCTTCCTCTCCCCTGTCGTCCTCTCCCCTGTCGTCCTCTCCCCTGTCTTCCTCTCCCCTGTCTCTCTCTCCCCTGTTGTCCTCTCTCCTGTCTTTCTCTCTCCAATCTTCCTCTCCCCTGTCTCCCTCCCCCTGTCGTCCTCTCCCCTGTCGTCCTCTCCCCTGTCTTCCTCTCTCCTGTCTTCCTCTCCCCTGTCTCACCCTCCCCTGTCTTCCTCCCCCTGTTTCCCCCTCTACTGTCGTCCTCTCTCCTGTCTTCCTCTCTCCTGTCTTCCTCTCCCCTGTCTTCCTCTCTAATGTCTTCCTCTCCCCTGTCTTCCTCTCCCCTGTCGTCCTCTCTCCTGTCTTCCTATCTCCTGTCTACCTCTCCCCTGTCGTCCTCTCTCCTGTCTTCCTCTGCCCTGTCTTCCTCTCCCCTGTCGTCCTCTCCCCTGTCGTCCTCTCCCCTGTCGTCCTCTCTTCTGTCTTCCTCTCTCCTGTACTCCTGTCTTCCTCTCCCCTGTCGTCCTCTCCCCTGTCGTCCTCTCCCCTGTCTTCCTCTCCCCTGTCTCTCCCCTGTTGTCCTCTCTCCTGTCTTTCTCTCTCCTGTCTTCCTCTCCCCTGTCTCCCTCCCCCTGTCGTCCTCTCTCCTGTCTTCCTCTCTCCTGTCTTCCTCTCTCCTGTCTTCCTCTCTCCTATCGTCCTCTCCCCTGTCTTCTTCCCCCCTGTTTCCCTCTCTACTGTCGTCCTCTCTCCTGTCTTCCTCTATCCTGTCTTCCTCTCCCCTGTCTTCCTCTCTAATGTCTTCCTCTCACCTGTCTTCCTCTCCCCTGTCGTCCTCTCCATTGTCTTCCTCTCCCCTGTTTTCCTCTCTCCTGTCTTCCTCTCCCTGTCTTCCTCTCCCTTTGTCTATCCTGTCTCCCTCAAACCTGTCGTCCTCTCTCCTGTCTCCCTCTCACCAATTGTCCTCTCTCCTGTCTTCCTCTCCCCAGTCTCCCTCTCTCCTGTAGTCCTCTCTCCTGTCTTCCTCTCTCCTGTCTTCCTCTCCCCTGTCATACTCTCCCTGTCTTCCTCTTCCCTGTCGTCCTCTCCCATGTATTCCTCTCCCCTGTCGTCCTCTCCCCTGTCGTCCTCTCCTGTCTCTCCCCTGTCGTCATCTCCCCCTCGTCTCTCCCTGTCGTCCTCTCTCCTGTCAACCTCTCCCCTGTCTCCCTTTCCCTGTCGCCCTCTCTCCTGTCGTCCTCTCTCCTGTCTTCCTCTCCTCCTGTCTACCTCTCCCCTGTCGTCCTCTCTCCTGTCTTCCTCTCCCCTGTCTTCCTCTCCCCTGTCGTCCTCTCCCCTGTCGTCCTCTCCCCTGTATTCCTCTCCCCTGTCGTCTCCAGTCTTCCTTTCTCCTGTACTCCTGTCTTCCTCTCCCCTGTCTTCCTCTCCCCTGTCGTCCTCTCCCCTGTCGTCCTCTCTCCTGTCGTCCTCTCCCATGTCTTCCTCTCCCCTGTCGTCCTCTCCCTTGTCATCCTCTCTCCTGTCTTCCTCTCCCCTGTCGTCCTCTCCCCTGTCTCACTCTCCCCTGTCGTCCTCTCCCCTGTCGTCCTCTCTCCTGTCTTCCTCTCCCCTGTCTCACTCTCCCCTGTCTTCCTCTCTCCTGTCTTCCTCTCTCCTGTCTTCCTCTCTCCTGTCGTCCTCTCTCCTGTCTTCCTCTCTCCTGTCTTCCTCTCCCCTGTCGTCCTCTCTCCTGTCTCCCACTCCCCTGTCTCCCTCTCCCCTGTCTTCCTCTCTCCTGTCTTCCTCTCCCCTGTCTTCCTCTCTCCTGTCTTCCTCTCCCCAGTCTCCCTCTCTCCTGTCGTACTCTCTCCTGCTGTCCTCTCTCCTGTCTTCCTCTCTCCTGTCTTCCTCTCCCCTGTTGTCCTCTCTCCTGTCTTCCTCTCCCCGGTCGTCCTCTCCCCTGTCGTCCTCTCTCCTGTCTTCCTCTCCTTGGTAGTCCTCTCCCTGTCTCCCTCTCCCCTGTCGTCCTCTCTCCTGTCTGACTCCCTCTCCCCTGTCTTCCTCTCTCCTGTCTTGCTCTCCCCTGTCTTGCTCTCCCCTGTCTTCCTCTCTCCTGTCTTCCTCTCCCCTGTCGTCCTCTCTCCTGTCTCCCCTGTCTCCCTTTCCCCTGTCGCCCTCTCTCCTGTCTCCCTCTCTCCTGTCTCTTCCTCTCCCCTGTCTTCCTCTCCCCAGTCTCCCTCTCTCCTGTCGTCCTCTCTCCTGTCAACCTCTCCCCTGTCTCCCTTTCCCCTGTCGCCCTCTCTCCTGTCGTCCTCTCTCCTGTCTTCCTCTCTCCTGTCTTCCTCTCCCCTGTCGTCCTCTCTCCTGTCTTCCTCTCCCCTGTCTTCCTCTCCCCTGTCTTCCTCTCCCCTGTCGTCCTCTCCCCTGTCGTCCTCTCCCCTGTCGTCCCTCTCCTGTCAACCTCTCCCCTGTCTCCTCTCCCCTGTCGTCCTCTCTCCTGTCGTCCTCTCTCCTGTCTTCCTCTCTCCTGTCTACCTCTCCCCTGTCGTCCTCTCTCCTGTCTTCCTCTCCCCTGTCTTCCTCTCCCCTGTCTTCATCGCCCCTGTCGTCCTCTCCCCTGTCTTCCTCTCCCCTGTCGTCCTCTCACCTGTCATCTTCTCTCCTGTCTTCCTCTCCCCTGTCGTCCTCTCCCCTGTCTCCCTCTCCCCTGTCGTCCTCTCCCCTGTCGTCCTCTCTCCTGTCTTCCTCTCCCCTGTCTCACTCTCCCCTGTCTTCCTCTCTCCTGTCTTCCTCTCCCCAGTCTCCCTCTCTCCTGTCGTCCTCTCTCCTGTCTTCCTCTCTCCTGTCTACCTCTCCCCTGTCGTCCTCTCTCCTGTCTCCCACTCCCCTGTCGTCCTCTCTCCTGTCTTCCTCTCCCCTGTCTTCCTCTCCCCTGTCTTCCTCTCTCCTGTCTTCCTCTCTCCAGTCTCCCTCTCTCCTGTCGTACTCTCTCCTGTCGTCCTCTCTCCTGTCTTCCTCTCTCCTGTCTTCCTCTCCCCTGTTGTCCTCTCTCCTGTCTTCCTCTGCCCTGTCGTACTCTCCCCTGTCTTCCTCTCCCCCGTCGTCCTCTCCCCTGTCGTCCTCTCTCCTGTCTTCCTCTCCCTGGTCGTCCTCTCCCTGTCTCTCCCTGTCGTCCCTCTCCTGTCTCCTCTCCCCTGTCTCCCTCTCCCCTGTCTTCCTCTCTCCTGTCTTGCTCTCCCTGTCTTGCTCTCCCCTGTCGTCCTCTCTCCTGTCTTCCTCTCCCCTGTCGTCCTCTCTCCTGTCAACCTCTCCCCTGTCTCCCTTTCCCCTGTCGCCCTCTCTCCTGTCTTCCTGTCTCTTCCTCTCCCCTGTCTTCCTCTCCCCAGTCTCCCTCTCTCCTGTCGTCCTCTCTCCTGTCAACCTCTCCCCTGTCTCCCTTTCCCTGTCCCTCTCTCCTGTCGTCCTCTCTCCTGTCTTCCTCTCTCCCTACCTCTCCCCTGTCTCCTCTCTCCTGTCTTCCTCTCCCCTGTCTTCCTCTCCCCTGTCTTCCTCTCCCCTGTCGTCCTCTCCCCTGTATTCCTCTCCCCTGTCGTACTCTCACCTGTCTTCCCTCCTGTACTCCTGTCTTCCTCTCCCCTGTCTTCCTCTCCCCTGTCGTCCTCTCCCCTGTCGTCCTCTCTCCTGTCGTCCTCTCCCCTGTCTTCCTCTCCCCTGTCGTCCTCTCCCCTGTCTTCCTCTCCCCTGTCTTCCTCTCCAATGTCTCCCTCTCCAATGTCTTCCTCTCTCCTGTCTTCCTCTCTCCTGTCTTCCTCTCCCCTGTCGTCCTCTCCCCTGTCGTCCTCTCTCCTGTCAACCTCTCCCCTGTCTCCCTTTCCCCTGTCGCCCACTCTCCTGTCGTCCTCTCCTCCTGTCTTCCTCTCTCCTGTCTCCTCTCCCCTGTCGTCCTCTCTCCTGTCTTCCTCTCCCCTGTCTTCCTCTCCCCTGTCTTCCTCTCCCTGTCGTCCTCTCCCCTGTATTCCTCTCCCCTGTCTACTCTCTCCAGTCTTCCTTTCTCCTGTACTCCTGTCTTCCTCTCCCCTGTCTTCCTCTCCCCTGTCGTCCTCTCCCCTGTCGTCCTCTCTCCTGTCGTACTCTCCCCTGTCTTCCTATCCCCTGTCGTCCTCTCTTCTGTCTTCCTCTCTCCTGTACTCCTGTCTTCCTCTCCCCTGTCGTCCTCTCTCCTGTCTTCCTCTCCCCTGTCGTCCTCTCCCCTGTCTCCTTCTCCCCTGTCGTTCTCTCCCCTCTCGTCCTCTCTCCTGTCTTCCTCTCCCCTGTCTCCCTCTCCCCTGTCTTCCTCTCTCCTGTCTTCCTCTCTCCTGTCTCCCTCTCCCCTGTCGTCCTCTCTCCTGTCTTCCTCTTCCCTGTCGTCCTCTCTCATGTCTTCCTCTCCCCTGTCTTCCTCTCTCCTGTCTTCCTCTCCCCTGTCTCTCTCTCCCCTGTTGTCCTCTCTCCTGTCTTCCTCTCCCCTGTCGTCCTCTCTCCTGTCTTCCTCTCTCCTGTCGTCCTCTCCCCTGTCGTCCTCTCTCCTGTCGTCCTCTCCCCTATCGTCCTCTCTCCTGTCTCCCTCTCCCCTGTCGTCCTCTCTCCTGTCTTCCTCTCCCCTGTCGTCCTCTTTTCTGTCTTCCTCTCTCCTGTCTTTCTCTCTCCAATCTTCCTCTCCCCTGTCTCCCTCTCCCCTGTCGTCCTCTCCCCTGTCGTCCTCTCCCCTGTCTTCCTCTCCCCTGTCTTCCTCTCTCCTGTCTTCCTCTCCCCTGTCTTCCTCCCCCTGTTTCCCTCTCCCTGTCGTCCTCTCTCCTGTCTTCCTCTCCTGTCTCCTCTCCCCTGTCTTCCTCTCTAATGTCTTCCTCTCCCCTGTCTTCCTCTCCCCTGTCGTCCTCTCTCCTGTCTTCCTCTCTCCTGTCTACCTCTCCCCTGTCGTCCTCTCTCCTGTCTTCCTCTGCCCTGTCGTCCTCTCCCCTGTCTTCCTCTCCCCTGTCGTCCTCTCCCTGTATTCCTCTCCCCTGTCGTCCTATCTCCTGTCTTCCTCTCTCCTGTACTCCTGTCTTCCTCTCCCCTGTCGTCCTCTCCCCTGTCGTCCTCTCCCCTGTCGTCCTCTCCCCTGTCTTCCTCTCCCCTGTCGTCCTTTCCCCTGTCTCCTTCTCCCCTGTCGTCCTCTCCCCTCTCGTCCTCTCTCCTGTCTTCCTCTCCCCTGTCTCCCTCTCCCCTGTCTTCCTCTCTCCTGTCTTCCTCTCTCCTGTCTCCCTCTCCCCTGTCGTCCTCTCTCCTGTCTTCCTCTTCCCTGTCGTCCTCTCTCCTGTCTTCCTCTCCCCTGTCTTCCTCTCTAATGTCTTCCTCTCCCCTGTCTCCCTCTCCCCTGTTGTCCTCTCTCCTGTCTTCCTCTCCCCTGTCGTCCTCTCTCCTGTCTTCCTCTCCCCTGTCTCCTGTCTCTCCCTGTCGTCCTCTCTCCTGTCTTCCTCTCCCCTGTCGTCCTCTCTTCTGTCTTCCTCTCTCCTGTCTTTCTCTCTCCAATCTTCCTCTCCCCTGTCTTCCTCTCCCCTGTCGTCCTCTCCCCTGTCGTCCTCTCCCCTGTCTTCCTCTCTCCTGTCTTCCTCTCCCCTGTCTCACCCTCCCCTGTCTTCCTCCCCCCTGTTTCCCTCTCTACTGTCGTCCTCTCTCCTGTCTTCCTCTCTCCTGTCTTCCTCTCCCCTGTCTTCCTCTCTAATGTCTTCCTCTCCCCTGTCTTCCTCTCCCCTGTCGTCCTCTCTCCTGTCTTCCTCTCTCCTGTCTACCTCTCCCCTGTCGTCCTCTCTCCTGTCTTCCTCTGCCCTGTCGTACTCTCCCCTGTCTTCCTCTCCCCTGTCGTCCTCTCCACTGTATTCCTCTCCCCTGTCGTCCTCTCTTCTGTCTTCCTCTCTCCCCTCCTGTCTCCTCTCCCCTGTCTCCCTCTCCCCTGTCTTCCTCTCTCCTGTCTTCCTCTCTCCTGTCTCCTCTCCCCTGTCTTCCTCTCCCTGTCTCTCTCTCCCCTGTTGTCCTCTCTCCTGTCTTCCTCTCCCCTATCCTCCTCTCTTCTGTCTTCCTCTCTCCTGTCTTCCTCTCTCCTGTCTCCCTCTCCCCTGTCTTCCTCTCTCCTGTCTTCCTCTCTCCTGTCTCCCTCTCCCCTGTCGTCCTCTCTCCTGTCTCCCTCTCCCCTGTTGTCCTCTCCCCTGTCTTCCTCTCCCCTGTCGTCCTCTCCCCTGTCGTCCTCTCTCCTGTCGTCCTCTCCCCTGTCTTCCTCTCCCCTGTCGTCCTCTCCCCTGTCATCCTCTCTCCTGTCTTCCTCTCCCCTGTCTCCCTCTCCAATGTCTTCCTCTCTCCTGTCTCCCTCTCCCCTGTTGTCCTCTCCCCTGTCTTCCTCTCCCCTGTCGTCCTCTCCCCTGTCTTCCTCTCTCCTGTCGTCCTCTCCCCTGTCTTCCTCTCCCCTGTCGTCCTCTCCCCTGTCTCCTTCTCCCCTGTCGTCCTCTCCCCTCTCGTCCTCTCTCCTGTCTTCCTCTCCCCTGTCTCCCTCTCCCCTGTCTTCCTCTCTCCTGTCTTCCTCTCTCCTGTCTCCCTCTCCCCTGTCGTCCTCTCTCCTGTCTTCCTCTCCCCTGTCTTCCTCTCTCCTGTCTTCCTCTCCCCTGTCTTCCTCTCTAATGTCTTCCTCTCCCCTGTGTCATCTCTCTCCCTGTTGTCCTCTCTCCTGTCTTCCTCTCCCCTGTCGTCCTCTCCCCTGTCTTCCTCTCTCCTGTCGTCCTCTCCCCTGTCGTCCTCTCTCCTGTCGTCCTCTCCCCTGTCGTCCTCTCTCCTGTCTCCCTCTCCCCTGTCGTCCTCTCTCCTGTCTTCCTCTCCCCTGTCGTCCTCTCTTCTGTCTTCCTCTCTCCTGTCTTTCTCTCTCCAATCTTCCTCTCCCCTGTCTCCCTCTCCCCTGTCGTCCTCTCCCCTGTCGTCCTCTCCCCTGTCTTCCTCTCTCCTGTCTTCCTCTCCCCTGTCTCACCCTCCTCTGTCTTCCTCCCCCCTGTTTCCCTCTCTCCGTCCTCTCTCCTGTCCCCTCTCTCCTGTCTTCCTCTCCCCTGTCTTCCTCTCTAATGTCTTCCTCTCCCCTGTCTTCCTCTCCCCTGTTGTCCTCTCTCCTGTCTTCCTCTCTCCTGTCTACCTCTCCCCTGTCGTCCTCTCTCCTGTCTTCCTCTGCCCTGTCGTATTCTCCCTGTCTTGCTCTCCCCTGTCGTCCTCTCCCCTGTCTTCCTCTCCCCTGTCTCCTCTCTTCTGTCTTCCTCTCTCCTGTCTTCCTCTCTCCTGTCTCCCTCTCCCTGTCTTCCTCTCTCCTGTCTTCCTCTCTCCTGTCTCCCTCTCCCCTGTCGTCCTCTCTCCTGTCTCCCTCTCCCCTGTTGTCCTCTCCCTGTCTTCCTCTCCCCTGTCGTCCTCTCCCTGTCGTCCTCTCTCCTGTCGTCCTCTCTCCCTGTCTTCCTCTCCCTGTCGTCCTCTCCCCTGTCATCCTCTCTCCTGTCTTCCCTCTCCCTGTGTCTCCAATGTCTTCCCTCTCCTGTCTCCCTCTCCCCTGTTGTCCTCTCCCCTGTCTTCCTCTCCCCTGTCGTCCTCTCCCCTGTCGTCCCTCTCCTGTCTCCTCTCCCTGTCTTCCTCTCCCCTGTCGTCCTCTCCCCTGTCTCCCTCTCCCCTGTCGTCCTCTCTCCCCTCTCGTCCTCTCTCCTGTCTTCCTCTCCCCTGTCTCCCTCTCCCCTGTCTTCCTCTCTCCTGTCTTCCTCTCTCCTGTCTCCCTCTCCCCTGTCGTCCTCTCTCCTGTCTTCCTCTTCCCTGTCGTCCTCTCTCATGTCTTCCTCTCCCCTGTCTTCCTCTCTAATGTCTTCCTCTCCCCTGTCTCTCTCTCCCCTGTTGTCCTCTCTCCTGTCTTCCTCTCCCCTGTCGTCCTCTCTCCTGTCTTCCTCTCTCCTGTCGTCCTCTCCCCTGTCGTCCTCTCTCCTGTCGTCCTCTCCCCTGTCGTCCTCTCTCCTGTCGTCCTCTCCCCTGTCGTCCTCTCTCCTGTCTTCCTCTCTCCTGTCGTCCTCTTTTCTGTCTTCCTCTCTCCTGTCTTCTCTCTCCAATCTTCCTCTCCCTGTCTCCCTCTCCCCTGTCGTCCTCTCCCCTGTCGTCCTCTCCCCTGTCTTCCTCTCTCCTGTCTTCCTCTCCCCTGTCTCACCCTCCCTGTCTTCCTCTGTTTCCTCTCCCTGTCGTCCTCTCTCCTGTCTTCCTCTCTCCTGTCTTCCTCTCCCCTGTCTTCCTCTCTAATGTCTTCCTCTCCCCTGTCTTCCTCTCCCCTGTTGTCCTCTCTCCTGTCTTCCTCTCTCCTGTCTACCTCTCCCCTGTCGTCCTCTCTCCTGTCTTCCTCTGCCCTGTCGTATTCTCCCCTGTCTTGCTCTCCCCTGTCGTCCTCTCCCCTGTATTCCTCTCCCCTGTCGTCCTCTCTTCTGTCTTCCTCTCTCCTGTACTCCTGTCTTCCTCTCCCCTGTCGTCCTCTCCCCTGTCGTCCTCTCCCCTGTCGTCCTCTCCCCTGTCTTCCTCTCCCCTGTCGTCCTTTCCCCTGTCTCCTCTCCCCTGTCGTCCTCTCCCCTGTCGTCCTCTCTCCTGTCTTCCTCTCCCCTGTCGTCCTCTCCCCTGTCTTCCTCTCTCCTGTCTTCCTCTCTCCTGTCTCCCTCTCCCCTGTCGTCCTCTCTCCTGTCTTCCTCTCCCTGTCGTCCTCTCTCCTGTCTTCCTCTCCCCTGTCTTCCTCTCTAATGTCTTCCTCTCCCCTGTCTCTCTCTCCCCTGTTGTCCTCTCTCCTGTCTTCCTCTCCCCTGTCGTCCTCTCTCCTGTCTTCCTCTCTCCTGTCTTCCTCTCCCCTGTCTTCCTCTCCCCTGTCGTCCTCTCTCCTGTCTTCCTCTCCCCTGTCGTCCTCTCTGTCTTCCTCTCTCCTGTCTTTCTCTCTCCAATCTTCCTCTCCCCTGTCTCCCTCTCCCCTGTCGTCCTCTCCCCTGTCGTCCTCTCCCCTGTCTTCCTCTCTCCTGTCTTCCTCTCCCCTGTCTCCCCTCCCCTGTCTTCCTCCCCCCTGTTTCCCTCTCTACTGTCGTCCTCTCTCCTGTCTTCCTCTCTCCTGTCTTCCTCTCCCCTGTCTTCCTCTCTAATGTCTTCCTCTCCCCTGTCTTCCTCTCCCCTGTCGTCCTCTCTCCTGTCTTCCTCTCTCCTGTCTTCCTCTCCCCTGTCGTCCTCTCTCCTGTCTTCCTCTGCCCTGTCGTACTCTCCCCTGTCTTCCTCTCCCCTGTCGTCCTCTCCACTGTATTCCTCTCCCCTGTCGTCCTCTCTTCTGTCTTCCTCTCTCCTGTACTCCTGTCTCCCTCTCCCCTGTCTCCCTCTCCCTGTCCTCTCTCCTGTCTTCCTCTCTCCTGTCTCACTCTCCCCTGTCGTCCTCTCTCCTGTCTCTCTCTCCCCTGTTGTCCTCTCTACTGTCTTCCTCTCCCCTATCCTCCTCTCTTCTGTCTTCCTCTCTCCTGTCTTCCTCTCTCCTGTCTCCCTCTCCCCTGTCTTCCTCTCTCCTGTCTTCCTCTCTCCTGTCTCCCTCTCCCCTGTCGTCCTCTCTCCTGTCTCCCTCTCCCCTGTTGTCCTCTCCCCTGTCTTCCTCTCCCCTGTCGTCCTCTCCCCTGTCGTCCTCTCTCCTGTCGTCCTCTCCCCTGTCTTCCTCTCCCCTGTCGTCCTCTCCCCTGTCATCCTCTCTCCTGTCTTCCTCTCCCCTGTCTCCCTCTCCAATGTCTTCCTCTCTCCTGTCTTCCTCTCTCCTGTCTTCCTCTCCCCTGTCTTCCTCTCCCCTGTCGTCCTCTCCCCTGTCGTCCTCTCTCCTGTCTTCCTCTCTCCTGTCTTCCTCTCCCCTGTCGTCCTCTCTCCTGTCTTCCTCTCTCCTGTCTTCCTCTCTCCTGTCTTCCTCTCCCCTGTCTTCCTCTCTCCTGTCTTCCTCTCCCCTGTCTTCCTCTCCCCTGTCGTCCTCTCTCCTGTCTTCCTCTCTCCTGTCTTCCTCTCTCCTGTCTTCCTCTCTCCTATCTTCCTCTCCCCTGTCGTCCTCTCCCCTGTCGTCCTCTCTCCTGTCTTCCTCTCCCCTGTCCAGCTCTTTCCTGTCTTCCTCTTTCCTGTCTTCCTCTCCCCTGTCTTTCTCTCTTCTGTCTTCCTCTCTCCTGTCTTTCTCTCTCCAATCTTCCTCTCCCCTGTCTCCCTCTCCCCTGTCGTCCTCTCCCCTGTCGTCCTCTCCCCTGTCTTCCTCTCTCCTGTCTTCCTCTCCCCTGTCTCACCCTCCCTGTCTTCCTCCCTGTTTCCCTCTCTCCTGTCGTCCTCTCTCCTGTCTTCCTCTCTCCTGTCTTCCTCTCCCCTGTCGTCCTCTCCCCTGTCGTCCTCTCTCCTGTCTTCCTCTCTCCTGTCTACCTCTCCCCTGTCGTCCTCTCTCCTGTCTTCCTCTCTCCTGTCTACCTCTCCCCTGTCGTCCTCTCTCCTGTCTTCCTCTCCCTGTCGTCTCTCCCCTGTCTTCCTCTCCCCTGTCGTCCTCTCCTCTCCCCTGTCGTCCTCTCTTCTGTCTTCCTCTCTCCTGTACTCCTGTCTTCCTCTCCCCTGTCGTCCTCTCCCCTGTCGTCCCCTGTCTTCTTCTCCCCTGTCTCTCTCTCCCCTGTTGTCCTCTCTCCTGTCTTTCCTGTCTTCCTCTCCCTGTCTCCCCTGTCGTCCTCTCCCCTGTCGTCCTCTCCCCTGTCTTCCTCTCCCCTGTCTTCCTCTCCCCTGTCTCACCTCTCCCCTGTCTTCCTCCCCCTGTTTCCCTCTCCTGTCGTCCTCTCTCCTGTCTTCCTCTCTCCTGTCTTCCTCTCCCCTGTCTTCCTCTCCCCAGTCTCCCTCTCTCCGGTCGTCCTCTCTCCTGTCTTCCTCTCTCCTGTCTACCTCTCCCCTGTCGTCCTCTCTCCTGTCTTCCTCTGCCCTGTCGTACTCTCCCCTGTCTTCCTCTCCCCTGTCGTCCTCTCCCCTGTATTCCTCTCCCCTGTCGTCCTCTCTTCTGTCTTCCTCTCTCCTGTACTCCTGTCTTCCTCTCCCCTGTCGTCCTCTCCCCTGTCGTCCTCTCCCCTGTCGTCCTCTCCCCTGTCTTCCTCTCCCCTGTCGTCCTCTCCCCTGTCTCCTTCTCCCCTGTCGTCCTCTCCCCTCTCGTCCTCTCTCCTGTCTTCCTCTCCCCTGTCTCCCTCTCCCCTGTCTTCCTCTCTCCTGTCTTCCTCTCTCCTGTCTCCCTCTTCCCTGTCGTCCTCTCTCCTGTCTTCCTCTCCCTTGTCTTCCTCTCTAATGTCTTCCTCTCCCCTGTCTCTCTCTCCCCTGTTGTCCTCTCTCCTGTCTTCCTCTCCCCTGTCGTCCTCTCTCCTGTCTTCCTCTCTCCTGTCGTCCTCTCCCCTGTCGTCCTCTCTCCTGTCGTCCTCTCCCCTATCGTCCTCTCTCCTGTCTCCCTCTCCCCTGTCGTCCTCTCTCCTGTCTCTCCCCTGTCGTCCTCTTTTCTGTCTTCCCTCTCCTGTCTTTCTCCTGTCTTCCTCTCCCCTGTCTCCCTCTCCCCTGTCGTCCTCTCTCCCCTGTCGTCCTCTCCCCTGTCTTCCTCTCTCCTGTCTTCCTCTCCCCTGTCTCACCCTCCCCTGTCTTCCTCCCCCTGTTTCCCTCTCTACTGTCGTCCTCTCTCCTGTCTTCCTCTCCCCTGTCTTCCTCTCTAATGTCTTCCTCTCCCCTGTCTTCCTCTCCCCTGTCGTCCTCTCTCCTGTCTTCCTCTCTCCTGTCTACCTCTCCCCTGTCGTCCTCTCTCCTGTCTTCCTCTGCCCTGTCGTACTCTCCCCTGTCTTCCTCTCCCCTGTCGTCCTCTCCACTGTATTCCTCTCCCCTGTCGTCCTCTCTTCTGTCTTCCTCTCTCCTGTACTCCTGTCTCCCTCTCCCCTGTCTCCCTCTCCCCTGTCTTCCTCTCTCCTGTCTTCCTCTCTCCTGTCTCCCTCTCCCCTGTCGTCCTCTCTCCTGTCTCCCTCTCCCCTGTTGTCCTCTCTACTGTCTTCCTCTCCCCTATCCTCCTCTCTTCTGTCTTCCTCTCTCCTGTCTTCCTCTCCCCTGTCTTCCTCTCCCCTGTCTTCCTCTCTCCTGTCTTCCTCTCTCCTGTCTCCCTCTCCCCTGTCGTCCTCTCTCCTGTCTTCCTCTCCCCTGTTGTCCTCTCCCCTGTCTTCCTCTCCCTGTCGTCCTCTCCCCTGTCGTCCTCTCTCCTCGTCCTCTCCCTGTCTTCCTCTCCCCTCGTCCTCTCCCCTGTCATCCTCTCTCCTGTCTTCCTCTCCCCTGTCTCCCTCTCCTCTTCCTCTCTCCTGTCTTCCTCTCTCCTGTCTTCCTCTCCCCTGTCTTCCTCTCCCTGTCGTCCTCTCCCCTGTCGTCCTCTCTCCTGTCTTCCTCTCTCCTGTCTCCTCTCCCCTGTCGTCCTCTCTCCTGTCTTCCTCTCTCCTGTCTACCTCTCCCCTGTCGTCCTCTCTCCTGTCTTCCTCTGCCCTGTCGTCTCTCCCTGTCTTCCTCTCCCTGTCGTCCTCTCCACTGTATTCCTCTCCCCTGTCGTCCTCTCTTCTGTCTTCCTCTCTCCTGTACTCCTGTCTCACTCTCCCCTGTCTCCCTCTCCCCTGTCTTCCTCTCTCCTGTCTTCCTCTCTCCTGTCTCACTCTCCCCTGTCGTCCTCTCTCCTGTCTCCCTCTCCCCTGTTGTCCTCTCTACTGTCTTCCTCTCCCCTATCCTCCTCTCTTCTGTCTTCCTCTCTCCTGTCTTCCTCTCTCCTGTCTCCCTCTCCCCTGTCTTCCTCTCTCCTGTCTTCCTCTCTCCTGTCTCCCTCTCCCCTGTCTTCCCTCTCCCCTGTGTTGTCCTCTCCCCTGTCTTCCTCTCCCCTGTCGTCCTCTCCCCTGTCTTCCTCTCTCCTGTCGTCCTCTCCCCTGTCTTCCTCTCCCCTGTCGTCCTCTCCCCTGTCATCCTCTCTCCTGTCTTCCTCTCCCCTGTCTCCCTCTCCAATGTCTTCCTCTCTCCTGTCTTCCTCTCCCCTGTCTCCTTCTCCCCTGTCGTCCTCTCCCCTGTCTTCCTCTCCCCTGTCGTCCTCTCCCCTCTCGTCCTCTCTCCTGTCTTCCTCTCCCCTGTCTCCCTCTCCCCTGTCTTCCTCTCTCCTGTCTTCCTCTCTCCTGTCTCTCTCTCCCCTGTTGTCCTCTCTCCTGTCTTCCTCTCCCCTGTCGTCCTCTCTCCTGTCTTCCTCTCCCCTGTCGTCCTCTCCCCTGTCGTCCTCTCTCCTGTCCTCTCCCCTCGTCCTCTCTCCTGTCTTCCTCTCCCCTGTCGTCCTCTCTCCTGTCTTCCTCTCCCCTGTCCTCTTCTGTCTTCCTCTCTCCTGTCTTTCCTCTCCAATCTTCCTGTCTTCCTCTCCCCTGTCGTCCTCTCCCCTGTCTTCCTCTCCCTGTCTTCCTCTCTCCTGTCTTCCTCTCCCCTGTCTCTCTCCCCTGTCTCCTGTCTTCCTCTCCCCTGTTTCCCTCTCTACTGTCGTCCTCTCTCCTGTCTTCCTCTCCCCTGTCCAGCTCTTTCCTGTCTTCCTCTTTCCTGTCTTCCTCTCCCCTGTCTTTCTCTCTTCTGTCTTCCTCTCTCCTGTCGTGCTCTCTCCTGTCTTCCTCTCCCCTGTTTTCCTCTCTCCGGTCTTCCTCTCCCCTGTCGTCCTGTCTCCCCTGTCGTCCTCTCTCCTGTCTTCCTCTCCCCTGTCGTCCTCTCTCCTGTCTTCCTCTCCCCTGTCTTCCTCTCTCCTGTCTTCCTCTCTCCTGTCTTCCTCTCCCCTGTCTTCCTCTCTCCTGTCGTCCTCTCTCCTGTCGTCCTCTCTCCTGTCTTCCTCTCCCCTGTCGTCCTCTCCCCTGTCGTCCTCTCCCCTGTCGTCCTCTCCCCTGTCGTCCTCTCCCCTGTCGTCCTCTCCCCTGTCCTCCTCTCCCCTGTCTTCCTCTCCCCTGTCGTCCTCTCCCCTGTCTCCCTCTCCCCTGTCTTCCTCTCCCCTGTCGTCCTCTCTCCTGTCTTCCTCTGCCCTGTCGTACTCTCTCCTGTCTTCCTCTCCCCTGTCGTCCTCTCCCCTGTATTCCTCTCCCCTGTCGTCCTCTCTTCTGTCTTCCTCTCTCCTGTACTCCTGTCTTCCACTCCCCTGTCGTCCTCTCCCCTGTCGTCCTCTCCCCTGTCGTCCTCTCCCCTGTCTTCCTCTCCCTGTCGTCCTCTCCCCTGTCTTCCTCTCTCCTGTCTTCCTCTCCCCTGTCGTCCTCTCTCCTGTCTTCCTCTCCCCTGTCTCCCTCTCCCCTGTCTTCTCTCTCCTGTCTTCCTCTCTCCTGTCTCCTCTCCCCTGTCGTCCTCTCTCCTGTCTTCCTCTCCCCTGTCGTCCTCTCTCCTGTCTTCCTCTCCCTGTCTTCCTCTCTAATGTCTTCCTCTCCCCTGTCTTCCTCTCCCCTGTCGTCCTCTCTCCTGTCTTCCTCTCCCCTGTCGTCTCTCCTGTCTTCCCTCTCTGTCCTCTCCCCTGTCGTCCTCTCTCCTGTCGTCCTCTCCCTGTCGTCCTCTCCCCTGTATTCCTCTCCCCTGTCGTCCTCTCTCCTGTCTTCCTCTCTCCCTCCTGTCTCCTCTCCCCTGTCGTCCTCTCCCCTGTCGTCCTCTCCCCTGTCGTCCTCTCCCCTGTCTTCCTCTCCCCTGTCGTCCTCTCCCTGTCTCCTCTCCCTGTCGTCCTCTCCCCTCTGTCCTCTCTCCTGTCTTCCTCTCCCTGTCTCCCTCTCCCCTGTCTTCCTCTCTCCTGTCTTCCTCTCTCCTCTCCTCTCCCCTGTCCTCTCTCCTGTCTTCCTCTCCCCTGTCGTCCTCTCTCCTGTCTTCCTCTCTAATGTCTTCCTCTCCCCTGTCTCCCTCTCCCCTGTAGTCCTCTCTCCTGTCTTCCTCTCCCCTGTCGTCCTCTCTCCTGTCTTCCTCTCCCCTGTCGTCCTCTCCCCTGTCGTCCTCTCCCTGTCTTCCTCTCCCCTGTCGTCCTCTCCCCTGTCTTCCTCTCCCCTGTCGTCCTCTCCTGTCTTCCTCTCCCCTGTCTTCCTCTCCCCTGTCGTCCTCTCTCCTGTCTTCCTCTCCCCTGTCTTCCTCTCCCCTGTCTTCCTCTCCCCTGTCGTCCTCTCCCCTGTCTTCCTCTCCCCTGTCTTCCTCTCCCCTGTCTTCCTCTCCCCTGTCTTCCTCTCCCCTGTCTTCCTCTCTCCTGTCTTCCTCTCTCCTGTCTCCCTCTCCCCTGTCGTCCTCTCTCCTGTCTTCCTCTCCCCTGTCGTCCTCTCTCCTGTCTTCCTCTCCCTGTCTTCCTCTCTCCTGTCTTCCTCTCCCCTGTCTTCTCTCCCCTGTTGTCCTCTCTCCTGTCTTCCTCTCCCTGTCGTCCTCTCTCCTGTCTTCCTCTCTCCTGTCGTCCTCTCCCCTGTCGTCCTCTCTCCTGTCGTCCTCTCCCCTGTCGTCCTCTCTCCTGTCTCCCTCTCCCCTGTCGTCCTCTCTCCTGTCTTCCTCTCCCCTGTCTTCTGTCTTCCTCTCTCCTGTCTTTCTCTCTCCAATCTTCCTCTCCCCTGTCTCCTCTCCCCTGTCTTCCTCTCCCCTGTCGTCCTCTCCCTGTCTTCCTCTCTCCTGTCTTCCTCTCCCCTGTCTCCCCTCCCCTGTCTTCCTCTCCCCCTGTTTCCCTCTCCCCTGTCTTCCTCTCTCCTGTCTTCCTCTCTCCTGTCTTCCTCTCCCCTGTCTTCCTCTCCCTGTCTTCCTCTCCCCTGTCTTCCTGTCTTCCTCTCTCCTGTCTTCCTCTCTCCTGTCTTCCCTCTCCCCTGTCGTCCTCTCTCCTGTCTTCCTCTCCCTCGTCCTCTCCCCTGTCTTCCTCTCCCCTGTCGTCCTCTCCCCTGTCTTCCTCTCCCCTGTCGTCTCTCTCCTGTCTTCCTCTCCCTGTCCTGTTCCCTCTCCCCTGTCTTCCTCTCTCCTGTCTTCCTCTCTCCTGTCTCTCCCCTGTCTCCTCTCTCCTGTCTCCCTCTCCCCTGTTGTCTCTCCTGTCTTCCTCTCCCTGTCTCCTCCCCTGTCTTCCTCTCTCCTGTCTTCCTCTCTCCTGTCTTCCTCTCCCCTGTCTTCCTCTCCCTGTCTTCCTCTCCCCTGTCTCCTCTCCCCTGTCGTCCTCTCTCCTGTCCCCTGTCCCCTGTTGTCCTCTCCCCTGTCTTCCTCTCCCCTGTCGTCCTCTCCTGTCTGTCTTCCTCTCTCCTGTCTTCCTCTCCCCTGTCTTCCTCTCCCCTGTCGTCCTCTCCCCTCCTCTCTCCTGTCTTCCTCTCCCCTGTCCCTCTCCTGTCTTCCTCTCTCCTGTCTTCCTCTCTCCTGTCTTCCTCTCCCCTGTCGTCCTCTCCCCTGTGTCCTCTCCCCTGTCGTCCTCTCTCCTGTCTTCCTCCCCTGTCTCCCTCTCCCCTGTCTTCCTCTCTCCTGTCTTCCTCTCTCCTGTCTTCCTCTCCCTGTCTTCCTCTCCCCTGTCTTCTCTCTCTCCCCTGTCTTCCTCTCCCCTGTCGTCCTCTCTCCTGTCTTCCCTCTCCTGTCTTCCTCTCTCCTGTCTCCCTCCTGTCTTCCTCTCCCCTGTCGTCCTCTCCCCTGTCGTCCTGTCTTCCTCTCCCCTGTCCAGCTCTTTCCTGTCTTCCTCTCTCCTGTCTTCCTCTCCCCTGTCTTTTCTTCTCTTCCTGTCTCCTGTCCTCTCTCCTGTCTTCCTCTCCCCTGTTTTCCTCTCTCCTGTCTTCCCTCCCCTGTCGTCCTCCTCCTGTCTCCTCTCCCTGTCGTCCTCTCTCCTGTCTTCCTCTCCCCTGTCGTCCTCTCTCCTGTCTTCCTCTCCCCTGTCTTCCTCTCTCCTGTCTTCCTCTCCCCTGTCTTCCTCTCCCCTGTCATCCTCTATCCTGTCTGTCGTCCTCTCTCCTGTCTTCCTCTCCCCTGTCTTCCTCTCTTCTGTCTTCCTCTCTCCTGTCGTGCTCTCCCCTGTCTTCCTCTCTGCTGTCGTCCTCTCTCCTGTCTTCCTCTCCCCTGTCGTCCTCTCCCCTGTCGTCCTCTCCCTGTCGTCCTCTCTGTCTCCTGTCTGTCTCCTGTCCCCTGTCTTCCTCTCCCCTCTTCCTCTCCCCTGTCTCCTCTCTCCTGTCTTCCCTCCCCTGTCGTCCTCTCCCCTGTCGTCCTCTCCTCTGTCGTCCTCTCTCCTGTCTTCCTATCCCCTGTCTTCCTCTCCCCTGTCTTCCTCTCCCCTGTCGTCCTCTCTCCAGTCTTCCTCTCCCCTGTCGTCCTCTCCCCTGTCTTCCTCTCCCTGTCGTCCTCTCCCCTCCTCTCCTGTCTTCCTCTCCCCTGTCGTCCTCTCCCCTGTCTCCTCTCCCCTGTCTCTCCCCCTCTCCCCTGTCATCCTCTCTCCTGTTTCCCATTCCCCTGTCTTCATCTCCCTTTTCTTCCTCTCTCCTGTCTTCCTCTCCCCTGTCTTCCTCTCTCCTGTCTTCCTCTCCCTGTCTTCCTCTCCCCTGTCTTCCTCTCTCCTGTCTTCCTCTCCCCTGTCTTCCTCTCCCCTGTCTTCCTCTCCCCTGTTGTCCTCTCTCCTGTCTTCCTCTCCCCTGTCGTCCTCTCTCCTGTCTTCCTCTCTCCTGTCTTCCTCTCCCCTGTCGTCCTCTCTCCTGTCGTCCTCTCCCCTGTCTTCCTCTCTCCTGTCTCCCTCTCCCCTGTCGTCCTCTCTCCTGTCTTCCTCTCCCCTGTCTCCTCTCTCCTGTCTTCCTCTCCCTGTCTTTCTCTCTCCTGTCTTCCTCTCCCCTCCCTCTCCCCTGTCTTCCTCTCCCCTGTCGTCCTCTCTCCTGTCTTCCTCTCCCTGTCTTCCTCTCCCTGTCTTCACCCTCCCCTGTCTTCCTCCCCCTGTTTCCCTCTCTGTCGTCCTCTCTCCTGTCTTCCTCTCCCCTCTCCCTGTCTTCCTCTCCCCTGTCTTCCTCTCCCCTGTCTTCCTCTCCCCTGTCGTCCTCTCTCCTGTCTTCCCTCCCCTGTCTCCTCTCCCCTGTCTTCCTCTCTCCTGTCTTCCTCTCCCCTGTCCTCTCCCCTGTCTTCCTCTCCCCTGTCTCTCCCTCTCTCCCTGTCGTCCTCTCTCCTGTCTTCCTCTCCCCTGTCCTGTCCTCTCCCTGTCTTCCTCTCCCCTGTCTTCCTCTCTCCTGTCTTTCTCTCCTCCCCTCTCTCCTCTCTCCTGTCTTCCTCTCCTCCTGTCTTCCTCTCCCCCCCTGTCTGTCCTCTCCCTGTCTTCCTCTCCCCTGTCTTCCTCTCTCCTGTCGTCCTCTCTCCTCGTCCTGTCTCCTGTCTTCCTCTCCCCTGTCGTCCTCTCTCCTGTCTTCCTCTCCCCTGTCGTCCTCTCTCCTGTCTTCCTCTCCCCTGTCTTCCTCTCCTCTCCCCTGTCTCCTCTCCCCTGTCTCCTCTCCCCTGTCTTCCTCTCTCCTGTCTTCCTCTCCCCTGTCTTCCTCTCCCCTGTCTCCCTCTCTCCTGTCTCCTCTCTCCTGTCTTCCTCTCTCCTGTCTTCCTCTCCCCTGTCTTCCTCTGTCTTCCTCTCCCCTGTCTTCCTCTCCCCTGTCTTCCTCTCTCCTGTCTTCCTCTCTCCTGTCTTCCTCTCCCCTGTCGTCCTCTCTCCTGTCTTCCTCTCCCCTGTCGTCCTCTCCCCTGTCTTCCTCTCCCCTGTCGTCCTCTCTCCTGTCTTCCTCTCCCCTGTCGTCCTCTCTCCTGTCTTCCTCTCCCCTGTCTTCCTCTCCCCTGTCTTCCTCTCTCCTGTCTTCCTCTCCCCTGTCTTCCTCTCTCCCGTCTTCCTCTCTCCTGTCTTCCTATCTCCTGTCATCCTCTCTCCTGTCTTCCTCTCCCCTGTCTTCCTCTCCCCTGTCTTCCTCTCTCCTGTCGTCCTCTCTCCTGTCTTCCTCTCCCCTGTCGTCCTCTCTCCTGTCTTCCTCTCCCTGTCTTCCTCTCTCCCTGTCTTCCTCTCCCCTGTCTCCTCTCCCCTGTCTCCCCTCTCCCTCCTCCCTCCCTGTCTTCCCTCTCCTGTCTTCCTCTCTCCTGTCTTCCTCTCCCCTGTCTTCCTCTCCCCTGTCTTCCTCTCCCCTGTCTTCCTCTCTCCTGTCTTCCTCTCTCCTGTCTCCTCTCCCCTGTCTTCCTCTCTCTGTCTTCCTCTCTCCTGTCTTCCTCTCTCCTGTCTTCCTCTCCCTGTCGTCCTCTCTCCTGTCTTCCTCTCCCCTGTCTTCCTCTCTCCTGTCTTCCTCTCTCCTGTCTTCCTCTCTCCTGTCGTCCTCTCCCTGTCTTCCTCCCCTGTCTTCCTCTCCCCTGTCGTCCTCTCTCCTGTCTCCTCCTCCTGTCCCCTGTGTCTCTCCTCTCCTCTCCCCTGTCTTCCTCTCTCCTGTCTTCCTCTCCCTGTCCTCTCTCCTGTCTCCTCTCCCCTGTCGTCCTCTCTCCTGTCTTCCTCTCCCCTGTCTCCCTCTCCTGTCTTCCTCTCCCCTGTCGTCCTCTCTCCTGTCTTCCTCTCCCCTGTCGTCCTCTCTCCTGTCTTCCTCCCCTGTCTTCCTCTCCCTGTCTTCCTCTCCCCTGTCTTCCTCTCCCCTGTCTCCTCTCCCTGTTGTCCTCTCCCTGTCTTCCTCTCCCCTGTCTTCCTCTCTCCTGTCTTCCTCTCTCCCTGTCTCTCTCTCCTGTCTTCCTCTCCCCTGTCCTCTCTCCTGTCTTCCTCTCCCCTGTCGTCCCTCTCCCCTGTCTTCCTCTCCCTGTCTTCCTCTCCCCTGTCTTCCCTCCCCTGTCTTCCTCTCCCCTGTCTTCCTCTCCCTGTCTTCCTCTCCCCTGTCTTCCTCTCCCCTGTGTCTCTCCCTGTCTCCTCTCCCTGTCGTCCTCTCTCCTGTCTTCCTCTCCCCTGTCTTCCTCTCCCCTGTCTTCCTCTCCCCTGTCGTCCTCTCTTCTGTCTTCCTCTCCTCCTGTCTTCCTCTCCCCTGTCGTCCTCTCCCCTGTCGTCCTCTCCCCTGTCTTCCTCTCCCTGTCTTCCTCTCCCCTGTCTCTCCTGTCTCTCCTGTCTCCCCCTCTCCCCTGTCTTCCTCTCCCCTGTCTCCCTCTCCCCTGTCTTCCTCTCCCCTGTCTCCTGTCTCCTCTCCCCTGTCGTCCTCCTCCTGTCTTCCTCTCCCTGTCTTCCTCTCTCCTGTCTTCCTCTCTCCTGTCTTCCTCTCTCCTGTCTTCCTCTCCCCTGTCTTCCTCTCCCTGTCTTCCTCTCTCCTGTCTTCCTCTCTCCTGTCTTCCTCTCCCCTGTCTTCCTCTCTCCTGTCTTCCTCTCCCCTGTCGTCCTCTCTCCTGTCTTCCTCTCCCCTGTCGTCCTCTCTCCTGTCTTCCTCTCCCCTGTCGTCCTCTCTCCTGTCTTCCTCTCCCTGTCGTCCTCTCTCCTGTCTTCCTCTCTCCTGTCTTTCCTCTCCTCTTCCTCTCCCCTGTCTCCCTCTCCCCTGTCGTCCTCTCCCCTGTCGTCCTCTCCCCTGTCTTCCTCTCCCCTGTCTTCCTCTCTCCTGTCTTCCTCTCCCCTGTCTTCCTCTCTAATGTCTTCCTCTCCCCTGTCTTCCTCTCCCCTGTCTTCCTCTCCTGTCTTCCTCTCCCCTGTCTTCCTCTCCCCTGTCTTCCTCTCCCTGTCTTCCTCTCTCCTGTCTTCCTCTCCCCTGTCGTCCTCTCCCTGTCTTCCTCTCCCCCTCTCTCCTGTCTTCCTCTCCCCTGTCGTCCTCTCCCTGTATTCCTCTCCCCTGTCTCTCTCCTGTCTTCCTCTCTCCCTGTCTCCTCCTGTCTTCCTCTCCTGTGTCCTCTCTCCTGTCTTCCTCTCCCTGTCTTCCTCTCCCTGTCTCCTCTCTCCTGTCTTCCTCTCCCTGTTGTCCTCTCCTGTCTTCCTCTCCCCTGTCTTCCTCTCTCCTGTCTTCCTCTCTCCTGTCTTCCTCTCCCTGTCGTCCTCTCTCCTGTCTTCCTCTCCCCTGTCGTCCTCTCTCCCCTCTCCCTGTCTCTCTCTCCTGTCTTCCTCTCTCCTGTCTCCTCTCTCCTGTCTTCCTCTCCCTTCCTGTCTCCTCTCCCCTGTCTTCCTCTCCCCTGTCTCTCCCCTGTCGTCCTCTCCCCTGTCTTCCTCTCTCCTGTCTTCCTCTCCCCTGTCTTCCCTCTCCCCTGTTTCCCTCTCTCTGTGTCTCTCTCCTGTCTTCCTCTCTCCTGTCTTCCTCTCCCCTGTCTTCCTCTCTCCTGTCTTTCTCCCCTGTCTCTCTCTCCTGTCTTCCTCTCTCCTGTCTTCCTCTCCCCTGTCTCTCCTCTCTCCTGTCTTCCTCTCCCTGTCTTCCTCTCCCTGTCTTCCTCTCCCTGTCTTCCTCTCCCCTGTCTTCCTCTCCCCTCTCTCCTGTCTTCCTCTCCCTGTCTGTCTCCCTCTCCCTGTCTCCTCTCCCCTGTCTTCCTCTCTCCTGTCTTCCTCTCTCCTGTCTCTCCTCCTCTCTCCTGTCTCCCTCTCCCCTCTCCTCTCACTGTCTTCCTCTCCCCTGTCTCTCCTGTCTCCTCTCCCTGTCTTCCTCTCCCTGTCTTCCTCTCTCCTGTCTTCCTCTCTCCTGTCTTCCTCTCTCCTGTCCTGTCCTCTCCCCTGTCGTCCTCTCTCCTGTCGTCCTCTCCCCTGTCGTCCTCTCCCTGTCTCCTCTCCCCTGTCTTCCTCTCCCTGTCTTCCTCTCCCCTGTCTCTTCTCTCCCTGTCTTCCTCTCTCCTGTCTTCCTCTCTGTCCTCTCCCCTGTGTCCTCTCCCCTGTCTTCCTCTCCCCTGTCTTCCTCTCCCCTGTCGTCCCTCTCTCCTGTCTTCCTCTCCCCTGTCTTCTCTCCCTGTCTCTCTCTCCTGTCTTCCTCTCCCTGTCCTCTCTCCTGTCTTCCTCTCTCCTGTCTTCTCCTCTCCTCCTGTCTTCCTCTCCCCTGTCGTCCTCTCCCCTGTCTCCCTCCCTGTCTTCCTCTCCCTGTCTTCCTCTCCCCTGTCGTCCTCTCCCTGTCTTCCTCTCCCCTGTCTCTCCTGTCTTCCTCTCCCTGTCTCTCTCCTGTCTTCCTCTCCCCTGTCTTCCTCTCCCCTGTCGTCCTCTCTCCTGTCTTCCTCTCCCCTGTCGTCCTCTCCCCTGTCTTCCTCTCCCCTGTCGTCCTCTCTCCTGTCTTCCTCTCCCCTGTCGTCCTCTCTCCTGTCTTCCTCTCCCCTGTCCAGCTCTTTCCTGTCTTCCTCTCTCCTGTCTTCCTCTCCCCTGTCTTCCTCTCTAATGTCTTCCTCTCTCCTGTCTTCCTCTTCCCTGTCTTCCTCTCCCCTGTCGTCCTCTCTCCTGTCTTCCTCTCCCCTGTGTCCTCTCCCTGTCTTCCTCTCTCCTGTCTTCCTCTCCCCTGTCTTCCTCTCTCCTGTCTTCCTCTCCCCTGTCTTCCTCTCCCCTGTCTTCCTCTCTCCTGTCTTCCTCTCCCCTGTCGTCCTCTCTCCTGTCTCCCTCCCTGTCGTCCTCTCTCCTGTCTTCCTCTCCCCTGTCTTCCTCTCCCTGTCTCCTCTCTCCTGTCTTCTCTCTCTCCTGTCTTCCTCTCCCCTGTCTTCCTCTCCCCTGTCTTCCTCTCCCTGTCTTCCTCTCTCCTGTCTTCCTCTCCCCTGTCTCTCCCTGTCGTCCTCTCCCTGTCTTCCTCTCCCCTGTCTTCCTCTCCCCTGTCTCCCTCTCTCCTGTCTCTCCCCTGTCTTCCTCTCTCCTGTCTTCCTCTCCCCTGTCTCTCTCCTGTCTTCCTCCTGTCTTCCTCTCCCCTGTCTTCCTCTCCCCTGTCGTCCCTCCCCTGTCTTCCTCTCTCCTGTCGTCCTCTCTCCTGTCTTCCTCTCTCCTGTCTTCCTCTCCCTGTCTTCCTCTCCCCTGTCCCCTGTCTTCCTCCCCTGTCTCCCCCTGTCTTCCTCTCCCCTGTCTTCCCCTGTCTGTCCTCCTCCTGTCTTCCTCTACCTGGTCATCCTCTCCTGTCTCCTCTCCCTGTCGTCTCTCTCTCTCCCTCTCCCATGTCTTCCTCTCTCTGTCTTCCTCTCCCCTTCCTCTCTCCTGTCTTCCTCTCCCCTGTTTTCCTCTCTCCGGTCTTCCTCTAACCTGTCGTCCTCTATCCTGTCTCCCTCAAACCTGTCGTCCTCTCTCCTGTCTTCCTCTCCCCTGTCTTCCTCTCTCCTGTCTTCCTCTCCCCTGTCGTCCTCTCTCCTGTCTTCCTCTCCCCTGTCGTCCTCTCTCCTGTCTTCCTCTCCCCTGTCTTCCTCTCTCCTCTCTTCCTCTCTCCTGTCTTCCTCACTCCTGTCGTCCTCTCCCCAATTGTCCTCTCTCCTGTCTTCCTCTCCCCTGTCGTCCTCTTCCCTGTCTTCCTCTCCCCAGTCTCCCTCTCTCCGGTCGTCCTCTCTCCTGTCTTCCTCTCTCTGTCCCTCTCCCCTGTCGTCCTCTCTCCTGTCTTCCTCTCTCCTGTCTTCCTCTCCCCTGTCGTCCTCTCCCCTGTCTTCCTCTCCCCTGTATTCCTCTCCCCTGTCGTCCTCTCTCCTGTCTTCCTCTCTCCTGTACTCCTGTAATCCTCTCCCCTGTCGTCCTCTCTCCTGTCTCCCACTCCCCTGTCGTCCTCTCCCCTGTCTTCCTCTCCCCTGTCTTCCTCTCCCCTGTCTTCCTCCCTCCTGTCTTCCTCTCTCCTGTCTCCCTCTCCCCTGTCGTCCTCTCTCCTGTCTTCCTCTTCCCTGTCGTCCTCACTCCTGTCTTCCTCTCCCCTGTCGCCCTCTCCCCTGTCGTCCTCTCTCCTGTCTCCTCTCCCCTGTTGTCCTCTCCCCTGTCTCCATCTCCCCTGTCATCCTTTCTCCTGTCTTCCTCTCCCCTGTCTTCCTCTCCCCTGTCTTCCTCTCCCCAGTCTTCCTCTCTCCTGTCTTCCTCTCCCCAGTCTCCCTCTCCCCTGTCTTCCTCTCCCTGTCTCTGCTCCTGTCGTCCTCTCCCCTGTCTTCCTCTCCCCTGTCTTCCTCTCCCCTGTCTTCCTCTCTCCTGTCTTCCTCTCCTGTCTTCCTCCCCCTGTCTTCCTCTCTCCTGTCTTCCTCTCCCCTGTCTTCCTCTCCCCTGTCGTCCTCTCCCCTGTCTTCATGTCTTCCCTCCCCCTGTCTTCCTCTCTCCTGTCTCCTCTCCCTGTCTTCCTCTCCCCTGTCTTCCTCTCCCCTGTCTTCCTCTCTCCTGTCTCCTCTCTCCTGTCTTCCTCTCTCCCTGTCTTCCTCTCTCCTGTCTTCCTCTCTCCTGTCTTCCTCTCCCCTGTCCTCTCTCCTGTCTTCCTCTCCCTGTCGTCCTCTCCCTGTCTTCCTCTCCCCTGTCTTCCTCTCCCTGTCTTCCTCTCTCCTGTCTTCCTCTCCCCTGTCGTCCTCTCTCCTGTCTTCCTCTCCCCTGTCTTCCTCTCTCCTGTCTTCCTCCTGTCTCCTCTCTCCTGTCTTCCTCTCCCTGTCGTCCTCTCTCCTGTCTCCCCTGTCGTCCTCTCTCCTGTCTTCCTCTCCCCTGTCTTCCTCTCCCCTGTCGTCCTCTCTCCTGTCTTCCCTCTCCCCTGTGTCCTCTCCCCTGTCTCCCTCTCCCCTGTCTTCCTCTCTCCTGTCTTCCTCTCCCCTGTCTTCCTCTCCCCTGTCGTCCTCTCTCCTGTCCTCTCTGTCTCCCTCTCCCCTGTCCTCTCTCCTGTCTTCCTCTCCCCTGTCGTCCTCTCTCCTGTCTCCTCTCCCCTGTCTCCCTCTGTCTTCCTCTCTCCTGTCTTCCTCTCCCTGTCTTCCTCTCTCCTGTCTTCCTCTCCCCTGTCTCCCTCTCCCCTGTCTGTCCTCTCTCCTGTCTTCCTCTCCCTCTCGTCCTCTGTCCTGTCTTCCTCTCCCCTGTCGTCCTCTCTCCTGTCTTCCTCTCCCCTGTCTCCCTCTCCCCTGTTGTCCTCTCTACTGTCTTCCTCTCCCGTCTTCCTCTCTCCTGTCTTCCTCTCTCCTGTCGTCCTCTCTCCTGTCTTCCTCTCTCCTGTCTTCCTCTCTCCTGTCTTCCTCTCCCCTGTCGTCCTCTCTCCTGTCTTCCTCTCTCCTGTCTTCCTCTCTCCTGTCGTCCTCTCTCCTGTCGTCCTCTCCCCTGTCGTCCTCTCCCCTGTTAATCTAACACACACACACACACGCACACACACACACACACACACACACCTCAATGCGCTTACTCTTATAAAAATGCATAAATCAAAGCATGTATTTGTCCATAACACTGAAATACCATCACAAACCTTTGTCCGATACAGACCACACATACTAAATGTACTCATTGACTGGCTATGTATTTGGTAAATAGAGCCATAGACCCTCTCTGTCTGTCTGAGCCAGTTTGAAACAGGATTGCACGCTGTCTGTGTCTGTCTAACTGACCCAACAGGCTTACAGACAGTTCAGTTCAGCATGTCTGAGTAAGCTGCAGAGCTCCCTACATTTTACTGAACACACACACACTTACACTCAGACCTCAGTCAGACTCGGTTATCCTCATGCGTCACCCTCTCCAAAACGTGAGGCTGCTGAAGATCTCTATCTTGACAAAATATGTCAAAATACCAGCATAGAAAAACTGTCTAGAATATCAACTGCCTATTCTGCAAGACAGAACAAAAAGAGGGATCTATTTCATCACTGTGCATTCTTGTCTATCCTAAATATTAATGTTTGCCATTTCACTATCCTACCCCTCTTCATCTATCTAAAGGGCAGGTGTAGAAAATGGGGCCTTGTCTGTTCTGCAGCTCTGACTTCTGTCTGTGGTTCATCTCATGACTTCAGTTCTTACTCTGCTCTGGCCATGCTCACATTGTGTTTCTGTTCAGTCTGCATGTCTACAGTTTGTCTGTTGGTACCATGTCCACATTTTGTCACCATTACCTCTGGGTTCTGTATGTCTGTCAGCACTTTACCAGTCCTCTATGTGTGTCTGCTTTCTATTGCCCTCCAGTGCAGTGCAAGTTCAGTGTGGTGCATTGACATTGCTGTGCATTTTGCCTTACACTCTGCAAATATGCACATAATGGAACCAACTATAATGGAACCATTTCTGAATTTGCACATGCAGTACTTGTGTACATATACAGACCAAATATAGTGTGTACATACAGACCAGATGTCTCAGCGTTGAATAGGTAATGTAACACAAATGCTAATATTGGGAAATGCATATACAGTTGAAGTCGGAAGTTTACATACACCTTAGCCAATTAGATTTAAACTCAGTTTTTCACAATTCCTGACATTTAATCCTAGTAAAAATGCCCTGTTTTAGGATCAGCACTTTATTTTAAGAATGTGAAATGTCAGAATAATAGGAGAGAATGATTTATTTCATCTTTTATTTCTTTCATCACATTCCCAGTGGGTCAGAAGTTTACATACACTCAATTGGTATTTGGTAGAATTGTCTTTAAATTGTTTAACTTGGGTCAAACATTTCAGGTAGTCTTCCACACGCTTCCCACAATAAGTTGGGAGAATTTTGGCCCATTCCTCCTGACAGAGCTGGTGTAACTGAGTCAGGTTTCTAGGCCTCCTTGCTCGCACACGCTTTTTCAGTTCTGCCCACAAATTTTCAATAGGATTGATGTCAGGGCTTTGAGATGGCCACTCCAATACCTTGACTTTGTTGTCCTTAAGCCATTTTGCCACAACTTTGAAGTATGCTTGGGGTCATTGTCCATTTGGAAGACCCATTTGCAACCAAGCTTGAACTTCCTGACTGATGTCTTGAGATGTTGCTTCAATATATCCACATAATTTTCTTCCCTCACGATGCCATCTATTTTGTGAAGTGGACCAGTCCCTCCTGCAGCAAAGCCCCTCCACAACATGATGCTGCCACCCCCGTGCTTCACGGTTGGGATAGTGTCATGTCTTGTTATGTCTGTTCCTGTCCTTTCTCTTCATTCTCTCTCTCTGCTGGTCTTTTTAGGTTACCTTCTCTGTCTCTCCTCAGCTGTTCTACATTTCCCTAACTAGCTCGTCCTCTTTCCCCACCTGTTCTCTCTTCCCCTCTGATTAGGTCTCTATTTCCTCTGTTCCTGCTACTTTCAGTGTCTGATTCTTGTTTGTGTTTTTTGATGCCAGAAGCAAGCTGTCGCTCGTTGTCCCTGTCCTGTCGGAGTCTGCATGGCAGGTGCAACCTGCCTACGTTCTTTGTTCCATTGACTACGTTGGAAGAGGATTTATGCCATTCCTGTTTTTTATTAAAGAACTCTGTTTTCTCCCCTGTCAAGTTCTAACAGAAGAACAGACCACCCACACGGACCCTTTTCACACAGATCCAGGGACACAGACACGAGGAGGAATTGTCACCTCAACATGCCGTTGAGACCCTGGCCGTCCAAGTCTGCATAAATCGATCCAGCATGTTTTGCCCAGGATCAACCACTCTGGGGACACTGAAGTGCCATCACCTCACTTTGATGTGGTGTTCTCTCTCCAGCCCAACACAGGAGCGCACACATACTAAAGTCTGCTCTTGTATTAACCAGTATCAGGACTTTAAGGAGGAGATGTATTTGACCGTTAAATAGAGGCCATATGTCAGGGGAATAGATCCATAACGGATTATTCTGTCTGCACTCTCTGAGCCAGTGACTGAAACTTTGGTTTTCTGTCTCCACGTCGAGGTTAAGGATGAGATCCTCTCCCGGGAGGTTCCTTCCAGTCTGACCCTTAACAGCTTCGACATTCGTTAGAGCATTTGATAAGCTCGCCGAGCTCGTGGAAAGGAGCCACGTTCTCCGTTGCTCCCCTCTCACATCACTACTGAACGGCTCGGATGCTGACATCTCGGCCAAGGAGAGGGGAACGGAGAATTACTCTGTCTCAGCTCCGCTGGTCATTTTGTCACCTCATGTCAGTAAAAGCCAGAGTTAGTAAGAGGAGGGCTACTGGTGAGCGCAACTTCAGGCCTCTCCTTCTGGATCACGCATTACCTTCCGGTCCATCTCCGCTGGCCCGGTTCATCTGCTTCCTGCAGTGCCTTGATAGACTCTGGGGCGGAGGGCTGTTTTATGGACGAGACCTGGGCTCGGGAACATGACATTCTATCTTGACAAAGTTAGGGGAGCCCAGGGCCTTGTTCGCTTTAGAGTAGAAAATTCAGCGTGAGACGCTGCCTTTAACCCTCACTGTCTCTGGTAATCTAGCAAACCATTTCTTTTTTAATTTTGTTCACCTTTTACACCTGTTGTTTTGGGTCATCCCTGGCTAGTGCGCCATAACCCTTCTATTAATTGGTCTAGTAATACTATCCTATCCTGGAATGTTTCTTGTCATGTAACTGTTTAATGTCTGCTATCCCTCCTGTTTCCTCTGTCTCTTCTTCACAGGAAATATTACAGGGGTGCCGGAGGAGTATCACGATCTGCGCACGGTGTTCACTAGGCCACTTCCCACCGGTCATGACTGTAGTATTGATCTCTTCCGGGAAAGGGCAGATTATACTCTCTGTCGGCTCCCGAAAAGGTCTGGATTATTTGTCGGTTTCGCTGACGCCGGTACCTGTCTCCTTCTGCCGGCGCGGGGTTCTCTGACGGGTTGCGCCCATGCGTGGTCGAGGGCTGAATGACATAACAGTTAAGGTTATCCGCTTCTCTTATGTCTTCAGTTTCGAGATCTGCCAGGTTTTTCAAATTGGTTAACGCCTACCATCTCGTGCGCATCAGGGAGGGGGACGAGTGGAAGACGGCGTTTAACAGTTTGCACTTTGAATACCGGGTTCTTCCTTTGGCTCCAGCTGTCTTTCAGGCATTAACACATCCTGAGAGACATGCTGAACATTTTGTTTTCGTTTACATGGATGATATCCTGATTTTTTCACCGTCTCTCTCGATTCATGTTCAGCACGTGCGACACTCCCTCCACCTTTTGGAGAACTGTCTTTATGTGAAGGCTGAGAAGTGCACTTTTCATGCCGCCTCTGTCCCTTTTCTCGGTTCCGTTATTTCCGCTGAGGGCATTAAGATGGATCCCGCTAAGGTCCAGGCTGTCATTGATTGGCCCGTTCCTAAGTGTCAAGCTGCAGCGCTTTCTGGGCTTCGCTAATTTCTACCGTGTGGTTTCATGTAATTTCTGTGCATTTTGCTCCTTACAGCCCTTACTTCTGCACGTGCTTTAGTGGTCCGTTTCCGCCCAGGGAGCTTTTGATCTTCTTAAGAATCGTTTTACATCCGCACCATTCTTGTTACACCTGACATCTCTAGACAGTTTGTTGTTGAGGTTGACGCGTCAGACGTGGGAGCCATTTCAGCGCTCTCTGACGGCAAGGTCCATTCTCATCGCTTACACAAATAACTATGATGTTGAAATCCGCATAGGCGAATGGCGACAGTGGTTGGAACGTTTCCTTTTGTCGTTTGGACTGACCATAGGAACCTTGAGTACATCAGCCAAAGATGACTTAATGCGCGTTCAGGCTCGTTGGGCTCTGTTTTTCGCTCGTTTAGTTTGTTATTTCTTATCAAAAACACCAAACCTGAATCTCGTCTCTTCAGTTCTTCTGAGGTCTCCACCGACCCCGAAATGGGATTCTCCCTGATATGACTGTCTGGGGAATTGGAGGCAGGTTTACATCACACTCCTCGCCGCGAGCTTGTCCTAGGAACCTTCTGTTTCCCGATTTACTCGTCCGGCCGTTCTTCAGTGGGCCCACTCTGCCAAGTTAGCCGGCCACCCCGGCCTTCGGGGTACGACATTTCCATTCGCCAGCGTTTCTGGTGGCCCACTCGGGAAGTGACGCGTCGAAGACTAAATCTGGGAACTCTCCTCCTGCCGGCCGTCTCAGACCGCTTCCCATTGTCGACCGTGGTCTCACATCGCTTTAGATTTTATCACCGGACTGCCTTCATCAGCGGGGAAGACAGTTATTCTTACGGCTGTCGATAGATTCTCTAAGGCGAATGCTCATTTCATTCCTTCGATAAGCTTCTTTCAGATCATCGAGAACATTCCGAATTCAGCCTTGGGTCTTCCGACAGAGGCCCGCAGTTTCTCAATTTTGGAGGGATGCCGTTTGATTGGGGCTTCCTCAATTGCTTTCATCCCCAGTCTTCAAGCCGAACGGGCCAATCAGACTGTTGGTGCATTTTACGCAGTCTTTGTTTAACCCTGCGTCTTGGTCAGAACAGCCCTGGGCAGAGTACGCCCACACGCTTTCGTCTGCTACCGGTCTATCCCCTTTTCAGTGTAGCCTCGGGTACCAGCCTCCGCTGTTCTCATCTCAGCTCGCCGAGTCCTGCGTCCCCTCCGCTCAGGCTTTTGTTGCGAGCGCACCTGGAAGGGGGGTCAGGTCGGCACTTTCAGGGCGCAGACTGTGAGGGCCGTGTAATAAGCGTAGGACCAAGAGTCCTAGATATTGTTGCGGTCAGCTTTTTATTCTCCACTCAGAACCTTCCCCTTAAGACAGCTTTTTCAATAGGATTGGTGTCCGTATTTCCCAGGTCATTAATCCTGTCGAGATGGCCACTCCACCCGGTCTTTGACTTTGTTGTCCCTCCCCCCCCCCATCCTTTAGGGCGCACCCATCTAGCCATTTTGCCACAACTGGTTCAGTATGCTTGGGGTCGGTTGTCCTCTCGGGACGTGCTGGATTTGGAAGACCCTTTGCCGCCAGGCAACTCGAGTGCGCCAGGAGGCGCTCGGTGAGACTGTCATGTCTTGAGATGTTCCTGCTTTCTCTTCAAGGTTACCTTCTCTGTCTCTCATCCCCAGCTGTTCTACATAACTTTTCTTTCCCCACCTCACTGATTGCCATCCTGCTATTTCAGTGTCTGATTCTTGTTTGTGTTTTTTGATGCCAGAAGCAAGCTGTCGTCTCCTGCTTCCACCTTGTCCTGTCCAGTCTGCAAGGTGCAACCTGCATTATACCGTTCTTTTGTTCCACGTTGGAAGAGGATATGCCATTCCTGTTTTTTATTAAAGAACTCTGTTTTCTGTTAAAACCGCGTTTGGGTCTTCACTCAAGTTCATAACAGGATAGTATATGTCGGCTTGCAAGCCTTCCCCTTTTTCCTCCAAACATAACAATGGTCATTATGGCCAAACAGTTCTATTTATGTTTCATCAGACCAGAGGACATTTCTCCTAAAAGTATGATCTTTGTTCCCATGAGCAGTTGCAAACCGTAGTGTGGCTTTTTTTATGGCGGTTTTGGAGCAGTGACTTCTTCCTTGCTGAGCGGCCTTTCAGGTTATGTTGATATAGGTCTCGTTTTACTGTGGATATTGTCATGCCCTGACCTTAGAGAGCCTTTTATTTTCTAATTTGGTTAGGTCGAGGTGTGACTAGGGTGGGTACTCTAGTTTTTGTATTGATTGGGGATCATATTTAGGGAGCCTTTTCCCACTGGGTTTTTGTGGGATCTTGTTTTTGTGTTGATGCCTGTGAACTCTACAGAACGTCACGAATCGTTTATGCTTTATTGTTTTGTTGTTCGGTTCTCCTTAATTTAAAAAGATGTTGAACCGATTCCACGCTGCGCTTTGGTCTGAGTATGATTACGACGACGATCGTGACAGATATAGATATTTTTGTACCTGTTTCCTCCAGCATCTTCACAAGGTCCTGGTTGACTTGACTAACATACAAGATGAACTGGCACAGAGAGACCGGAAACAGGGATAAAAACACTGGGGAGAATACGCGACACCTGGAGGGGGTGGAGGCAATCACAAGGACAGGTGAAACAGATCAGGGCTGTCTGGCGACAGTCCACTTGTCGACGACACCTGGAGTTGGTCTTGAGAAGTGCTGCCCAAGCTCTTCTCCAGGTACGTTGACAGCGGCGGACAAACATCTGGGCCGAGGGTATGCTGACCTCTTTGTTTCGGGAAGAGTGGAGGTTGATACCCCAAAGAACACTCAAATGGAGTGTCCCGTGGCCAAACAGGCAAGGGTGTTCCATTCATACTCCACCCAGACCAGCTGTCGGCTCCAGGTAGTGGGATTAGTTGAGACCTAGGCACCTCAGGGTGGTTTCCAGGTCTTGGTTGGCTCGCTCCGACTGACCATTGGTTTGGGGATGGAATACAGATGACAGGCTGGCTGACAACCCAATAAGGGTGCAGAATGCCTTCCAGAACTGAGAAAAGAACTGAGGCCCCCGATTGGAGACCATGTCTACCGGGAGTCCATGGATCCAGAAGACATGCTGCACCATAAACTGGGCCGTCTACTTAGCAGAAGGTAGGTTGGGGAGAGGGATGAAATGGGCGGCCTTGGAGAACCGGTCGTCTACCGTCAGAATGAAAGTGTTGCCATCAGACGACGGAGTGAGCCCAGTGACAAAGTCCAGAGATATATGAGACCAGGGACGATGAGGAACCGGTAGTCGCTGCAGGAGGCCAGAAGGAGCTTGCCACGGAGTCTTATTTTAAGCACACACAGTGCATGCGGGGACGAAGGCAGAGACGTCAGGGACCATTGTGGGCCACCAGAAATATTGACGAAGGAAGGCTAGTGTATGACGGGACCCTGTATGACAGGTCCGCCTGGAGGAATGAGCCCATTCCAGGACCAGGGGCCGGATTGGGTTAGGGACAAACAGCCAGTTTGCCGGGCCCCTTTCAGGTCCAGGCTGGGAGCGTTGCGCCTTGCGAACCAGATTCTCAATACCCCAATCCACAGTGGCAGCAAGGCATGAGGTAGGGAGAATGGTGTCGGAGGTCAAGGTTGAGGCAGAGGAACTGTATAGGTGGGAGAGAGCGTCAGGCGTTTACATATTTAGACCCTGGACAGTAGGAAATGGTAAGTTGAATCTGGTTAACAGGAGGGCTCACTGGGCCTGCCTTGAGATGAGGCGCTTGGCTGAATGGAGATATTTCCAGGTTTTTATGGTCAGTCCAGACCAGGAATGGCTGTTCTGCTCCTTCCAGCCAGTGCCTCCACTCATCCAACGCCATCTTCACCGCCAGGAGTTCTCGGTTGCCAACATCATAGTTCCTTTCAGCAGGATTGAGACGATGGGACAGGAAGGCACAGGGATGAAGCTTCTGGTCCTGGGAAGATCGCTGGGACAGGATGGCCCCCACTCTAACATTCGAAGCATCCACCTCCACCACAAATTGACTTGAGGGGTCCAGATGGGTGCTGTAGTGAACCGATGCTTCAGGTCCATAAAGGCTTTGTTGACAGCTGGAGACCATTTGAACGGTACCTTGGGGGAGGTGAGTGCTGAGAGGGGGCCTGCCAGGGTGTTGTAATCCTGCATGAAACTGAGGTAGAAGTTTGCAAAACCAAGAAACCATTGCAACTGCACCCTGGATGTTGGTTGAGGCCAATCCACCACTGCTTTCACCTTTCTAGGATCCATCTGAACATTGCCCTCAGCAGTGACATATCCCAGAAAGGAGATAGAAGAGCGGTGAAACTCACACTTCTCAGCATTCACAAACAATTGGTGGTGCTGAAGGACCTGTCTGACATGGAGTACGTGTTCTTGTGCAGATCGGGAAAAAAACAGGATGTAGTCCAGGTAGATGAACACAAACCAGTTTAGCATGTCTCAAAGCACATCATTGACCAAAGCTTGGAAGACATTGGCGTTGGTGAGTCCAAATGGCAAGACCTGGTACTCATAATGTCCACTGGCTGTGTTGAAGGCTGTCTTCCACTCATCCCCCTCGCGTATCCGAATCAGGTGGTAGGCATTCCGAGGGTTCAACTTGGAAAACATGGTAGCCCCCTGGAAAGGTTCAAACCCAGAGGAGAGGAGAGGTAGAGGTTAACAATTTTTGACAGTGATATCGTTAAGTCCCCGGTAGTCAATGCACGGGCCAGGATCTTGTCCTTCTTCTCCACAAAGAAAAACCCTGCGCCAACAGGAGATGCAGACGGATGGTGCAGGAGCAAGAGATTCTTCTATGTACTCCTTCATAGCAATGGCCTCTGGTCCGGACAGACAGTACAACCGACCCAGAGGTGGTGTAGTGCATAGGAGAAGATCAATGGCACAATCATAAGGACGGTGCGGGGGAAGGGAAGTAGCACGTGCCTTGCTAAACACTTCCAGGAGGTCATGGTACTCCGTGGGGATAGCAGAGACATCCGCAGTCTTGCTAACCTCCCGAGGAAAATGACTAGGCTGTGATGCTTTAAGGCAGTGGGAATGGCAAAATGGGCTCCAACCCAGGATGGAGCTTGTGGTCCAGTCAATCACAGGATTGTGCTTTTGGAGCCAGGAAAATCCCAAAATAACCGGAACATGGGGGGATGCAATGAGGAGGAACTGTATGGTCTCACTGTGGGTACCCGAAACCCGTAATTGAACAGGCACAGTACTATGGGTGACTTCCCCTATAGAGCGGCCGCCCAGTGCCCTAGCATCCATGGGGACAGAGAGAGGCTGAGTGGGAATACCAAGCTCCGAAGAAATAGTGGCATCCATAAAACTCATCAGCCCCAGAGTCAATGAGCATTCAGAGAGACTTAGATCGGTCTCCCCACAGCACCCACTAGTGACAAGGGTTTCCTAATAGGACAGGTAGCTATAAAATGTCCTGCCCCTCCACAGTACAGACAACAGTTATTATTCATCCTCGGTGAGCGCTCCCAAACTGATAGCCTAGTTCTTCCCAACTGCATAGGCTCAGGAGTATCCAACTGTTAGAGGAATTTAGTTCCTATGTGTTCATTAACCAATTCAATTAAAACACTCTGTCTGTTTATAAGAATTTGTAAGGTTCAACAGAGACCAGTCATTAACATTAACCAATAGTGTTTATTCTCGAGAGCTCTGCTCATAATACCATGTACATTAATTTAAATACCTCACATTTCATCATAAATGTCCCTCCTCCTCTTAGATACAATGGCAACATAGTTCACAAGCCTTCTCACATTGTCGGCCACCTGTTAAACAATCTACCTCAAGCCCAAGGTCTCTCTCCTCCCTGGGTTGGGACAGAATGTCCTGTAAGGAACACAGTATTCCAGCCGGTCTGACGATAGCTCCATTAGTTTCTAACAAGGAACAGAAAGTCCTTGTTCTAATTCTTGACTAAAACTACACACATTATATGCAGTGTTATGATTATAATACGATTCATACAATCATACAGTGACAGGGTAGTATTCGGTTTAGTTATAGTTCTACGTTAAATGTATACGTAATTTAGTCATTATTCAAATAAATCCCATAACACCAACTCACCTGTCGTAGATTCACGAGAGAGCTCAGGTGGCTTCGATTCCTGCCGGAAGAGCTGCCTTCGGAAACTTCCGGATTCCATGGTAGGTGAACGTGCCATATCGGGTGCACGAGTGTACCCGAGACCAGACCTCCTCTCACTCTTGCATTCCCTTAGGCGTCCATCAATTTCAATGGTTAAGGCGATAAGAGAGTCGAGGTCCACTGGCAGTTCCCGAGTAGCGAGCTCATCCTTTACCTCCACAGATAATCCGTGCAGTATCGAAAAGAGACTCCGGATTCCAGGCACTCTCGGCAGCCAACGTGCTAAAGTCCACCGCATAGTCTGCCACACTACAGGAGTTTTGACTTAAGTCAAGCAGTTTGCTGGCTGCCTTTCTCCTGGGTACCGGAGACTCAAAAACTTCTCACCTCTGCCATGAATTCCTCCAAATGACCGCAAATGACAGATTGTTGTTCCCAAACTGCCGTAGCCCAGGAGAGCGCCCTTCCCAACATTAGCGTAATTATATACCCTATCTTCGATCGGTCTGACGAAAACAAAGATGGCTGTTGCTCAAAAATAAGCACTGTGAAAGAAAACCCTGGCAGGTACCAGGATGTCCCGAATATAGCTCTGGAGGAGATAAGCGGGGTTCACGGGAAGTCGGGATAGGCTGTACAAACTCACCACAGATAGGGAAGAAATTACTGGGTGATTGAGGTTTTTCAAAGGTGGCAGGCAGCCTCTGAGCTAACTCCCTGATTTGCTCCATAATAGCCTTTAACCCATGGTTGTGGTGTTCCGTCAAGGAACTGAGCCCTTCCAAAAGGTCCTGTAACAACTCCTCATGTCTCCTAATGGTGGCTCCCTGCAGGGAGACAGTGTGGCGAAGCTGGTCCAAGTCTGCTGGGTCTGTCATGGCCAGTTCTTACTATCATGACACAAGATGAGACCCAGATGAGGACACAGGAGGCGGATGGTTGGAGCCTTACAATATTTATTAATCCAACAGGGGAAGGCAAGAGAATGGTTGTGTACAGGCAAAAGGGTCAAAACCAGAGTCCAAAAGGTACCGAAGGGCGGGCAGAATCAAGGTCAGGCCAGGCAGGAAGATCAAGCAGGTGGGAAAGTAGTCCAGAGTCAGGCAGGGGTCAAAACCGGGAGGACTATCAAAAAGAGAATAGCAAAAGGGGTACGGGAAAAACAAGATGGTTCACTTGACTAACTGGCACAGAGAAACAGGAAACACAGGGATAAATACACTGGGGAGAATAAGCGTCAACTGGAGGGGACGGAGACAATCACAAGGACAGCTGAAACAGATCAGGGCATGACAATACCTAAACTGATAACTGAATGCATCTTCTGCAGAAATGTGTCTTCCGCATTTAACCCAACCCCTCTGAATCAGAGAGGTGCAGGGGGCTGCCATAATCACCATCCACGTCTTCGGCACCCGGGGAACAGTGGGTTAACTGCCTTGTTCAGGGCTAGAACGACAGATTTTTATCTTGTCAGCTCAGGGATTCAATCCAGCAACCTTTCGGTTACTGGCCCCACTAGGCTACCTGCCGCCTAGATAGAGAGAAAGACAGAGAGAGAGAAAAAGAGGAATGATGAAGTGAGAGACTCAAGATGAATGGTGAAGTGCAAGGAGAGGAAATCTACCTCTTAGATGGGTCCAGAGTATGTTGGTTTAATCCACCTTGAATAGAGGAAGCTTTGGTCAGAAGATGGGAGGATTCACAGTAATTCATAGTCTAGGGAAATAGGATCGATTATTGATTAATAGTTTAAGAGAGAAGATCAGGCAAAGCCCCAGTCAGTCAGTAAATATGGGAAGTGGGGAAAGAGGACAATGTTATATATTCATGCCAGGCAAGGAACACATTTTAAAAAAAGGTTTCTGTATGAGAGCAGTGCAAAAATGCTAAGTTATTCAATCCGATTCAGTTCAATGGTTATAGTCTGTACGATGTCATTCATTTCTAAGAGGGCCTAGCAAAGGTCTAAGAACAGTTACTTCCCTGAAACAGAGATAGTGATCTTATTTCAGAGTCACACTGTTGATATAGAGGAGGAGAGGACAGATGATACTGTAGAGATAGTGTGTGAGAGAGAGCACAGTAGAGTGGCATCAGACAGAGAGAAATGTGATTATTTATGTGTATCACTGCAAAATGAAGAGACTGTTGTTTGGGTCATGTAAATGTTTTTGCTCCACTTAATAGCGTTGCGTGCCTATCAGGCCCACTGAATTAGTCTGAGACAAAACAGAGAGGAGACTATTCCCTACTGCCAATCCATCACTATTCTCCATTCCTTGTTTATCACTACTCTTCCCAGTCCCCTATTCCCATCTCATTTTAATAATTGTGTCACAACAGATGTAACGTGGTTACAGGATTCTGGAGGGAGGAGGGGGGGGGGTCGACAAGGGAAATGAGGGTAAAGGGATAGACGGGCCTTTTTTGATTGTATCAAGATTCTCCAAGAGAGATAGAAAGAGGGAGA
This sequence comes from Oncorhynchus masou masou, assembly GCF_036934945.1. Lineage (NCBI taxonomy): Eukaryota > Metazoa > Chordata > Actinopteri > Salmoniformes > Salmonidae > Oncorhynchus > Oncorhynchus masou. The sequence continues at coordinate 22,099,548 of NC_088229.1, forward strand.
GAGAGAGAGAGAGAGAGGTGAGAGAAATATGTTTTTCAGATTTCTTAAATGAGTGATATCCAATATGTAGTACATATGACCACATTTCCTTAAATTAGAACCCAGCTGTGAACACTGCTCGTGGCATCTTAGCACAGAGAGCGAAGGAAAGTGGAAAAGAAAGAGGAAGAAGAACTGTGAGAAGTTATGAGAGAGGGGAATTGAGAGCGCAGAGAGTGAGACCATGAGAGAGAGGAATTGAGAGGGCAGGGAGTGAGACCATGAGAGAGGGGAAGAGAGGTGGGTGGACAGGAGCTGGAGACTGAAGTAGCGGGGTGAGAGAATGTTTGTGGAGGGCAAAGACTGCACAGCATGAAAAAACAACGAGACAGAGAGAGAAAAGTGGAAAGTAAGGAGGTGGCAGCTTTAGAGTTCTCCTTCCGGTGGGGATAGAGATTACTAGTAGCAGGCAAAAGGATGAGGGCTTAGAGAGAAATGACTAATGAAAGGAAGTGCTTAGAGGGACCACAACATGCAAGAGTCTTTAACTCCTATGCTTGGATTAATCCCTACTCAGACCCCTGTTCACAGTATCCGGAACCACATAGACCCTAAGAAACAGCCACAGGTACGACCACATCAGGTTCTATGGACACAATTGGAGGATAGGAGGGGATCATTTTATGAAATGAACTACAGCTACTATTTAAATGAATAGCTCATTAGATTTCCAAGGGAGACCTAGAACCTTGTGACCCCAGACTCATCTAAGTGTATAAACACGTCTAAGACTTCAGGAACTCCGATGACATCTTCTCTTAAAGAGTCTATCTCTTCATCGCCCCTGTAGACTGATGTATTTTCCAATCTGTTTGTTTCATTTATATTTCAGCAAAGGGTTCCAGAATCAATATGATGGCAATACCTCTGCTGGTGAATACATTTGCTGTTCTCTCTCTCTCTCTCTCTCTCTCTCTCTCTCTCTCTCTCTCTCTCTCTCTCTCTCTCTCCCACACACACACACACACACCTCGACACATGAAGAGGGAACCTTGAGAAAATACCATTAATCCCCTCTCCCCCACCCTCTCTCCCTTCACAGTGATCTCACCTTAATGTGCTCCCCAGACACTCTCCTCCTCCTAAACGCCTGATCTCCAGCTCTTGCAGGGAGTTGCTCTGATATTAATGATACTGAACACAGACCTGGACCCTGAACTCATTTCAATTCACTGCAACATAAATGGACTCATTTTAATTCACTGCAGCATAGCCCTACACCATGCCTCAGACAAAATGTAATTGTTATTTGAAAGGCTCTACTATTAGCTTGAGCCAAATACATGGTGGAGGTGGAGACTGAGTAGCTGTCAAATTGAGGGTCCATAATATTAGTACAGATTGTTAGTGTAGCATAAGAGCTGGAGCGCTTGACAGCATGACAACAGAACACCAGAGTAATTCAGCTCTCAGTCAAACAGCAGGCTGTTAACAACCCAATGGGTGTTTTTTTATTTTTTTATTTAACCTTTATTTAAATAGGCAAGTCAGTTAAGAACAAATTCTTATTTACAATGACAACCTACCAAAAGGCAAAAGGCCTCCTGCAGGGATGGGGGCTGGGATTAAAAATAATAAAAAATAAATAAATATAGGACTAAACACACATCACAACAAGAGAGACAACACAACACTACATAAAGAGAGACCTGAGACAACAACATAGCAAGGCAGCAACACATGACAACACAGCATGGTAGCAACACAACATAACACAACATGGTAGCAGCACAAAACCTGCAGGAAAATGTGGGAGCTCATCTGGTCATGACCTCCCTCTCTCTATGTTTGAATGTTTGACAGCGTAAAAGGTATAACTCGCTTATCTTCATACAGGTAACTGCCTAAATTAAGGAAACACCAACATAAATTGTCTTGATAGGGCGTTGGGCCCTCAGAACCGCTTCAACGCGCCTTGACATAGATTCTACAAGTGTCTGGACCTCTATTGGAGGGATGTTACACCAGTCTTCCATGAGATATTCCATAACTTGGTGTTTTGTTGATGGTGGGGGAAAATGCTGCCTCAGGGCGTTGCTCCAGAATCTCCCATAAGAGTTCAATTGGGTGGAGATCTGGTGACTAAGATACACACACACACACACACACACACACACACACACACACACACACACACACACACACACACACACACACACACACACACACACACACACACTCTTTAAACCTCCTATGCTCATTTGAGACCCCTTTTTCAAAGTTACAGATCTCTTCTACTAGCCATGGTAAGCAAAATAACAGACACCTGGGCATTTTTATACATGACCCTAAGCATGATGGGATGTCAATTGCAGTATTGGGGAGTAGTGAACATGTATTTCAAATAGTAATTGAACTACATTTAGCAGTAACTTGGTGGGAGTTGAACTCAATTTAAATCTAGGTAGTGTTTTCAGTAGTTCATTACTTTGTTGCCATGAAGCGGTACAAAAATCAAATATGGGTGAAGAAGGCAAGAATTTGACTTCATTTTTCGGCATCAGACCTGCCTATTTTTCACTTGAAACATCGTTTTTTTGTTTGTTTAATAGGCTAAATTACACATTCTGTTTTTCTTAAAGATAGCTTTACTTCTCTGTCTCTCTCTTTCTCTCAATTCAATTAAATTACATTGAAAGGCTTTATTAGAATTGGAAATGTTTACATTGCCAAAGCAAGTGAAATAGATAATAAACAAAAGTGAAATAAACAATAAAAATAAACCAATTATTCAGTAAACATTACACACATTTCAAATGTCCATTATGTGCAAATAGCACAAAAGGGAAAATAAACATCTGTCTTTCTCTCTCTCAGCCAGTCCCACAGTCAGAGTTATGTGACCCCAGGCTGTGTCAGATCAATATATCATTAGCGCCAGCCTCTGCTTCAAAGCAAATCATATCAAATGTTATTCGTCACATGCCCAAATACAACCCTTCATTCCTCATTCAGGGGACCCCAGAAAGCTCGGCAATATCAAACCCCTCCTCTTCCTCACGCGTTCCTCTCCAAGTCTTTCCTCCTCTGCAGTTCATGTTTATTCAGGTGACTTTCTTTCTATTGCTCCCCTCCCCTTTGGTATCTTCTCTATTCCTCTTTCATGCTCTACCTCTCCTTTCCACTGTTGGCCTTTATGCTGCATTAAGTGGATTTCTCTGAACCTACAGTTGACAGGGGAGAGGGTAACAAGAAATCAAGAGGGAAAATGAGAGAAGAGGGAGCAGAGGGGAAGGGGATGAGGAGGCAGAAAGAGAGAGGAAATGGAGAGGATTTCTGTGTGCAGTGGAGGAAGACAGGGGTGCCTGAGAAGGAGGTAGGGAGGGAGATGGAGGAGAGTGATGGAGGGGGAGGGAAGCCTGCCTTGCCTGGGTGAAATTAATGTGTAATTGCATTGTAGTGGCTCAACCTTTCAGCACATGGCTGACTGATGGCGTGGCAGACAGCTCAGTCTCTCCTGGCGGGGCAGACATGGCTGAGGCTGAGCCTGTGGGCTGTGTGGGACTGCCTGTGTAAACACAACAGCCTGTCAACATACTTTAACATAACAACGAGGTAACAACACCTCTAGACTGGATGTCAGACAGGTAATGGGAGAAAAAGCACAAAGGTCATTGATGGCTCATAGGTAGAGGTGTTATATAAATTGGGGTCCTTTCAGTCATTGACTGGAAAGAGTAAGGTTGATGAAATTAACCGTAAAGCACAAGAGAGAAACACTGACTTAATCAGCCAGGCAAGTGGAGAGTGTGGCAGCAATGAGGGAACAATAGCATGGAGAGGATGATTGTCCTCCCTCCTGTTACCTTACACATTACCACACACACACACACACACTCCACAAAGCAAGTCCTGCAGGCTCTAGTTGTCACACCCTGATCTGTTTCACCTGTCTTGTGATTGTCTCCACCTCCTCCTGGTGTCGCTTATTTCCCTGGTGTATTTATCCCTGTGTTTCCTGTCTCTCTGTGCCAGTTCGTCTTGTATGCCTTTCAAGTCAACCAGTGGTTTTCCCGTACTCCTGCTTCTATTCTCTTTTGCTAGTCCTTCCGGTTTTTGACCCGTGCCTGTTTTCTGGACTCCGTACCTGCCTGCATGACCATTCTGCTTGCCCTGACCTCGAGCCTGCCTGCCACTCTGTACCTCCTGAACTGGTTTTGACCTTTTGCCTGTTCACGACCACTCTCTTGCCTACCCCTTTTGGATTGTTTAACAAATATCAAGACTCGAACCATCTGCCTCCCATGTCTGCATCTGGGTCTCGCCTTGTATCCTTATACAAGTTTGAACTTATCTTGATTACTGTCCAGTCATATGGTCAAGTGCTGCAAAGAAATACTTAGCTAAGCTGCAGCTGGACCAGAACAGAGCAGCACATCTTGTTCTTCATCGTAAGAGGGCTAATATTAATATTATGCATATGAGTCTGTCTTGACTGCATCAATTCTTGTTTTTATAAGAAACATTAATGTCTTGGAAATTCCAAATTGTTTGCATAGTCAACTTACATATAGCACTGACACACACTCACCCCACCAGACATGCCACTCCCTTCACACACACCGCACCCCGCCATACCCCTGTCTGTACATTATACCCTGAATCTATTCTACCATGCCCAAAAATCTGCTCCTTTTATTCTCTGTCCCCAACGCACTAGACGGACAGTTTTGATAGCCTTTACCTGTACCCTCACCCTACTCCTAATCTGTTCCTTAGGTGACGTGGAGGTTAACCCAGGTCCTGCGTGTCCCCAGGCACTCTCATTAGTTGACTTCTGTAACCAAAACAGCCTTGGTTTCATGCATGTTAACATCAGAAGCCGCCTCCCTAAGTTTGTTTTACTCACTGCTTTAGCACACTCCGCCAACCCTGATGTCCTTGCCGTGTCTGAATCCTGGCTTAGGAAGGCCACCAAAAATTCTGAGATTTCCCTCCCCAACTACAATATTTTCAGTCAAGATAGAACTGCCAAAGGGGGAGGAGATGCAATCTACTGCAGAGATAGCTTGCAAAGTTCTGTCATACTTTCCAGGTCTATGCCCAAACAGTTCAAGCTTCAAATTTAAAAAATGTATCTCTCCAGACATAAGTCTCTCACTGTTGCAACCTGTTATAGACCCCCCTCACTTCCCAGCTGTGCCCTGGACACCATATGTGAATTGATTGCCCCCCATCTATCTTCAGAGTTCATTCTGGGATATGCTTACCCCCGGCAGTCCTACAATCTAAGCTAGATGCCCTCGATCTCACACAAATTATCAAGGAACCCACCAGGTACAACCCTAAATCCGTAACATGGGCACCCTCATAGATATTATCCGGACCAACTTGCCCTCAAAATACACCTCTGCTGTTTTCAATCAGGATCTCAGCGATCACTGCCTCATTGTCTGCATCCGCTATGGGGTCCGCGGTCAAACGACCACCCGTCATCACTGTCAAACGCTCCCTAAAACTCTTCTGCGAGCAGGCCTTTCTAATCGACCTGGCCCGGGTATCCTGGAAGAATATTGACCTCATCCCGTCAGTCGAGGAGGCCTGGTTATTCTTTAAAATTAATTTCCTCACCATCTTAAATAAGCATGCGCCTTTCAAAAAAATTTAGAACTAAGAACAGATATAGCCCTTGGTTCACTCCAGACCTGTCTGCCCTCGACCAGCACAAAAACATCCTGTGGCGGACTGCAATAGCATTGAACAGTTCCTGCGATATGCAACTGTTCAGGGAAGTCAAGAACCAATACACGAAGTCAGACAGAAAATCAAAGGCTAGCTTTTTTTAACAGAAATTTGCATCCTGTAGCTCTAACTCTAAAAAGTTTTGGGACACTGTAAAGTCCATGGAGAACAAGAGCACCTCCTCACAGCTGCCCACTGCACTGAGGCTAGGTAACACTGTCACCACTGATAATCGAGAATTTCAATAAGCATTTCTCTACGGCTGGCCATGCTTTCCTCCTGGCTACCCCAACCCCGGCCAACAGCTCTGCACCCCCCGCAGCTACTTGCCCATGTCTCCCCAGCTTCTCCTTCTCCTTCACCCAAATCCAGACTGCAGATGTTCTGAAAGAGCTGCAAAACCTGGACACATACAAATCAGCTGGGCTAGACAACCTGGACCCTCTCTTTCTAAAATGATCCGCCGCCATTGTTTCAACACCTATTACCAGTCTGTTCAACCTCTCCTTCGTATCGTCTGAGATTCCTAAAGATTGGAAAGCTGCCGGGGTCATCCCCCTCTTCAAAGGGGTGACACTCTAGACCCAAACTGTTATAGACCTATATCTATCCTGCCCTGCCTTTCTAAAGTCTTCAAAAGCCAAGTTAATAAACAGATCACTGACCATTTTGAATCCCACCGTACCTTCTCCGCTATGCAATCCTGGTTTCCGAGCTGGTCACGGGTGCACGTCAGCCATGCTCAAGGTGCTAAACGATATCATAACCGGCATCGATAAAAGATTGTTCTGCCGTCAACCGTCTTCATTGACCTGGCCAAGGCTTTCCACTCTGTCAATCACCGTATTCTTATCGGCAGACTCAACAGCCTTGGTTTCTCAAATGACTGCCTTGCCTGGTTCACCAACTACTTCTCAGACAGAGGTCAGTGTGTCAAATTGGAGGGCCTGTTGTCTGGACCTCTGGCAGTCTTTTTGGGGGTACCACAGGGTTCAATTCTCAGGCCGACTCTTTTCTCTGTATACATCAATGATGTCGCTCTTGCTGCGGGTGACTCCCTGATCCACCTCTACACAGACAACACCATTCTGTATATATCTGGCCCTTCTTTGGACACTGTGTTAACAAACCTCCAAACGAGCTTCAGTGCCATACGACACTTCTTCCGTGGCCTCCAACTGCTCTTAAACACTAGTAAAACTAAATACATGCTTTTCAACCGTTCACTGCTCACACCCGCCCGCCCGACTAGCATCACTACTCTGGACGGTTTGACTTAGAATATGTGAACAACTACAAAATCCTAGGTGTCTGGCTAGACTGTAAACTCTCCTTCCAGACTCATATTAAACATCTCCAATTGAAAATTAAATCTAGAATTGGCTTCCTATTTCACAACAGAGCCTTCTTCACTCACGCCGCCAAACATACCCTAAACATACCCATACAGTAAAACTGACAATCCTACCGATATTCGACTTCAGCCATGTCATTTACCAAATAGCCTCCAACACTCTACTCAGCAAACTGGATGCAGTCTATCCCAGTGCCATCCGTTTTGTCACCAAAGCCCCATATACCACCCACTACTGCGACCTGTATGCTCTAATCAGCTGGCCCTCGCTACATATTCGTCTCCAGACCCACTGGATCCAGGTCATCTATAAGTCTTTGCTAGGTAAAGCTCCGCCTTATCTCAGCTCACTGGTCACGATAACAACACCCACCCGTAGCATGCACTCCAGCAGGTATATCTCACTGGTCATCCCCAAAGCCAACACCTCCTTTGGCCGCCTTTCCTTACAGTTCTCTGCTGCCAATGACTGGACCGAACTACAAAAATCGCTGAAGCTGGAGACTTATATTTCCCTCACTTACTTTAAACATCAGCTATCTGAGCAGCTAACCGATCGCTGCAGCTGTACATAGCCCATCTATAAATGGCCCATCCAATCTACCTACCTCATCACCATATTGTTTTTATTTACTTTTCTGCTCTTTGCACACCAGTATTTCTACTTGCCCATCATCATCTGCACATCTATCACTCCAGTGTTAATTTGCTACATTGTAATTACTTGCTTCTATGGCCTATTTATTTCCTTACCACCTCACGCCATTTGGACACACTGTATAAAGACTTTTTTCTATTGTGTTATTGACTGTACGCTTGTTTATTCCATGTGTAACTCCGTGTTGTTGTTTGTGTCGCACTACTTTGCTTTATCTTGGCCAGGTCACAGTTGTAAATGAGAACTTGTTCTCAACTAGCCTACCAAACATTTTGCAATTATGTTAGCACAGCTGAAAACTGTTGTTCTGATTAAAGAAGCAATAAAACTGGCCTTCTTTAGACTAGTTGAGTATCTGGAGCATCAGCATTTGTGGGTTCAATTACAAGTTCAAAATGGCCAGAAACACAGGACTTTCTTCTGAAACTCGTCAGTCTATTCTTGTGCTGAGAAATGAAGGCTATTCCATGCAAGAAATTGCCAAGAAACTGAATATCTCGTACAACGTTGTGTACTACTCCCTTCACAGAACAGCGCAAACAGTCTCTAACCAGAATAGATAGAGGAGTGGGAGGCCCCGGTGCACAACTGAACAAGAGGACAAGTACATGAGAGTGTCTAGTTTGAGAAAGAGACGCCTCACAAGTCCTCAACTGGCAGCTTCATTAAATAGTACCTGCAAAACGCCAGTCTCAACATCAACAGTGAAGAGGTGACACTGGGATACTGGCCTTCTAAGCAGAGATCCTCTGTCTAGTGTCTGTGTTATTTTGCCCATCTTAATCTTTTCTTTTTATTATGGCCAGTCTGATATATGGCTTTTTTTTCAACTCTGCCTAGAAGGCCAGCATCCCTGAGTCGCCTCTTCACTGTTAGTGTTGTGACTTGTTTTTGCGGGGACTATTTAATGAATTCGCCAGTTGTGCTAACATAATTGCAAAAGGGTTTTCTAATGATCAATTAGCCTTTTAAAATGATAAACTTGGGTTAGCTAACAGAACGTGTCATTGGAACACGGGAGTGATGGTTGCTGCTAATGGGCCTCTGTACACTGATTTAGATATTCCATTAAAAATCAGCAGTTTCCAGCTATAATAGTCATTGAACTCCGATATTTATTAATCCAAGGGTTAGGCAAAAGGTAGGTCAGGGACAGGCAAGAGTTCATCAACTCTGTTTTGAGTCCAGCAGTCTTGAGGTCAGGCCAGGCAGGGGTTCAGTAACCAGATCCGAATCCAAACAATACAAGAAAATAGGGAGGCGGCAGGGTAGCCTAGCGTTGGACTAGTAACCGGAAGGTTGCAAGTTCAAACCCCCGAGCTGACAAGGTACAAATCTGTCGTTCTGCCCCTGAACAGGCAGTTAACCCACTGTTCCTAGGCCGTCATTGAAAATAAGAATTTGTTCTTAACTGACTTGCCTGGTTAAATAAAGGTAAAAAAAAAAAAATAGGCAGGCTTGAAGACAGAACAGGCAGAGTGGTCAGGCTGGTGGGTTCGGAGTAAGGACAGGCAAGAGTCGAAACCAGGAGGACTAGAAACAAAAGAGAATGGGGAAACAATAGGAGCAAGGATAGACGCTGGTTGACTTGGCAAACAAGACGAACTGGCACAGTGAGATAGGAAACACTGGGATATATACACCGAGGATAATAAGTGACACCTGGAGGGGGTGGAGATGATCACAAAGGCCGGTGAAACAGATCAGGGTGTGACAATAATATGTTACGAATTTGCAAACGTACAATATGTTATGAAATCCTATTTATTGTTGCCAATGTTAGCTAGGTGTCTAAGGCTAACGAGGTTATGAATTAGGGTTAAGGTTAACATTAGGAGTTAGGTTAAAGGGTTAATGTTAGGGTTAGCTAACGTGCTAAGTACAGTGCCTTCGGAAACTATTCAGATCCCTTGAATTTTTCCACACATGTTACGTTACAGCCTTATTCTAAAATGGATTAAATAAAAACAGTTCCTCAGCCATCTACACACAATATCCCATAATGACAATGCGAAAACAGATTTTTAGACATTTTTGCAAATGTATTAAAAGTACAAAAATGAATACCTTATTTACATAAGTATTCAAACCATCTGCTACGAGACTTGAAATTGAGCTCAGGTTCATCAGTGTTCCCATTGATCATCCTTGACATGTTTCTACAACTTGATTGGAGTCCACCTGTAGTAAATTAAATTGATTGAACATGATTTGGAAAGGGACACATCTGTCTATATAAGTTCCCACAGTTGACAGTGCATGTCAGAGCAAAAATCAAGTACTGAGGTCGAAGGAATTGTCAGTAGAGCTCCGAGACAGGATTGTGTCAAGACACAGCTCTGGGGGGGGAAAACTGTTTTTGCTTAGTCATTATGCGGTATTGAGTGTAGATTGATGAGGGGAAAAAAACAATTGAATGAATTTGAATGAATTTTAGAATAAGGCTATAACGTAACAGAAATGTGGAAAAGGTCAAGGGGTCTGAACACTTACCAAAGGCACGGTAGTAGTAAAGTTGCTAAGAAGTAGTAAGTAGTTGTAAAGTTGCTAATTAGATCAAATGCTAAAGTTGTCCATGATGAGATTCACATGATCACATTATATGCTCATCCATCCACCCCGAACCAACCACCCTACATTATTTTTTACCTTCAGTAACCTTCTGTTATGTAACCACACCACACCAAACCTAACATATCATACTAGTTTGGTGTCCCGAATTTACATTTACTATGTTACGTTTAGTATATGAGACCAGACTGTTTTGAGAGATGGAGAGAGCAATGGAGGGAAACACCATGTATGAATGATCACACTTGGAAGAGAAAAGAAAGATGGCAAATCACCTTGACTATGGCATGAATAACGCCGCAATAAAACAACAGAGTCGGGGTGCCATCTGGCCAGATGGGAAATGGAGATAAAATATTGGTTATTTGAAATACCTTTCAGACCCCTGTTTATGTAAATAGTCTACCTTTACCTCTCTCTCGTACACACACACACACACACACACACACACACACACACACACACACACACAACCAGCCACCACACCCACACACAGCCACCACTCTCGCCCACCCACACACACATACCCAGCCGCACACCCAGCCACCACCCCCACCCACCTACCAACACACACACCCAGCCACACACCCATCCACCCCCCCCCATCCACCCACCCACCCACCCACCTAGGCTATGATTGCTTGCCACAACAATAAATAACATTTTTCCATGCTCAAAACACAGGATACTTGAGCCAAACAGGTATTGAGGGACAGATGGGGATGGGTTTTTTTAAAGGAAGAGATAGATAGAGAGATGGAGATAGAATCACAGGACAAAAAATAAGGATAACAGAGTCATGGTTATTGATGGAATTTTTAGATTGGCAAGAAGAGGAAGGGGCAGATGGAAGAGTGTTACCTTGAGATAGAGGGAGGAGGGGTTAATGCTGCCTAGTTGTTTCTCTTCAGATACAAGCTGACGCAACAGTCCTTTTTTGAATGAGCCACTGAACCAAATTCTGTTTTGGATTGTTATGTAAACACAATTGAATAAATATTTACACACACACACAACATACTCTACAAGAGGCAGATTATCTATGCATCTCCACAGCTATGTCTCCAAACACATTCAATAGATAATGTATTACACAGAATGTTACAGTAGTTTAAGACACCGTTTTGTTCTAGACTAGTGTTAGTAGGGGTCTGCTGTTTCTCCCAGCATGACAATGAGAATAAAATGAAACATATATTGATTTAACTTTCAGAAGCAGCATGATAGATCAATTTTCACACTTGTGTCTGGAGTGCAGTCTATCAGAAGTCCCAGTTGCATTCACCCAGAACAGTACTGTGAAGCTCACCCAGGGGCATAGGTGCAGATGGGTGGTGTTAAACTACTCCTATCATTCTCTCTCATACACACACACACTCGAGCAAACACTCGGGCATGCACACACACAAACAAACAAACAAATGTGTGAACAGTACTGCCTTCTGATGTTTTGTGCTGTGCAGTGCTGGTTATGACTATACCATCTGAAATACCCAGTGATAGGTTATGTCTATGTTTATACACACTTTATTGTGGCCTAGTTGTTAGAGCGTTGGACGAGTAACCGAAAGTGCAAATCCCCGAGCTGACAAGGTACAAATCTGTCGTTCTGCCCCTGAACAGGCAGTTAATCCACTGTTCCTAGGCCGTCATTGAAAATAAGAATTTGTTCTTAACTGATATGCCTTGTTAAAAAAAAATTGGTGTGCTTCCTCTAGGCCTATTTGGGTCAAAAGTTAAGCAATTTGTGTAATCCTAAATGATAGGGAGTATAAATATTTTCCCAAGGTGTCACTGTTGTGCAGACAACAGTGACACCTGGCGAAATATTTGAAGAACTGCATCAAGCACCAAATTTTTCTTAAATTATTTGTTCAATTATATTAGTCTACACACAGATGTAATTTAAAACATCTTACTTTCACGCCTGAGCAGAATTGAGCAGGTTGCAAGTTAGCCTGCACAGGCGCAAGTGGTCGTTATTTACCTGTCGTTTATTTTCTATTTTTTATAGTGAGCCGTCTAGAAACAGATCAATAATGACCTCTATCGGCTGTTTAGGCTAGTTGCAGGTGTGTTAATGTGTAAAAACAAAACTACGCAAAACCTGTTATATAGATATCATCATATTGTAACTTGTTATATAGATCCACATCGATATTTTTAAAGACGTATGCATGTACTGTAGGAACGGAACCAGTACAGCCATACGTACTGTAGGAACGGAACCATTACAGTCATACACGGGGACCAAATTGGGTGCTTAAGTTTCTGGGGGAGTGTGTAAGTGATGCACCTAACATACAAAAAGCGCTCGACACTGCCATGAAAGTTGCATAGTTTGCTGTCGTTTGTGTAATTTCATCTGAAACCTTTATAGCGTTAAACGTTATTTTCTGTAAGTATTTTTCAATTAACTACCACTTCTTTGTATAACATATGTGTATATGAATTGGAGACGTGCAAATGTTGATGGTCCAGCAACCCTCTTGAAAAATCTGCCTCGTCGCTTTAGCTGCTTGCTAACTAACGATTAGCTACAACGAGCCAACACAAATGTTATTAGCTATTCTAGCAAGCTATCCTAGGAAGCTAACGTTAGCTACAATCCACGCTCTTTCTTGATAGTTAGTTACAACCAGTCGCAGTGTCTTTCTGTACTTGACACGCATTTCAGTTTACAGCAAGTTTGTTTGAAGGTACGAAGATACACTGGGTAGCTAGCTAGGTGAATAATGGCTTAATACCGTTAGTTAGCTACATTGCAGTATTACAAATGGCTAAATATATATCATATATTTGTCATATGGTATGGGCACATGTTTCATTGTTAACATCAAACTTTTTTTTTTTTCTTTTACTGTACTTTAGATTTTTCTGTCCTTTTACCTCTAATTTTTTGTTGTCGGACTCATCTTTTTTGCCAGGGTTTTTGGCGGAGTAGGTAGACATGGCTGACCAAGAAATTGGGCCCGTTGGGTTGGGCAAGAGGGCTGCAGCAGGTGCTGCAGTTTTCAAAGTGCGCGAGGCTGCAATGGCTATTCTTCAAACAGAATCTACTGGTAACCTGAAAGTACAAAAACGGAGTGTCCCGTTGACTCCTTTCATCGTACCAGAACCTTCCCTAAAACCATACAAGCGGCCCCCCACTCTGCTATTGCCACCTTCGCACCATGCCATCCCAGTTGGAGGATTTACCTGTGAGGTGTGCGGCCAGAACTTCTTCTCTTTTCCTCAGATGGTGAGACACAAACAGTTCCACGACGAAGAAAGGCCCTTTCCCTGTGGTGTGTGTGGGAAACGTTTCCTGAGCCGCAGCCACTACACTGAGCACCAGCGGGTTCACACTGGGGAGCGCCCCTTTCCTTGCGACCAGTGTGAGCGCTCGTTCACCACACACCACAACCTAAAGCGTCACCACACCATCCATGCCAAAGAGGAGGCGTACCGCTGCCGAAAGTGTGGTGTACTCTTCTGCCAGCGTCACGAGTACCCCAATGGCATACCTCAACCTGACCTCGAGCCTCGACCTGGTTTCGAATCCATGCCCACGATGCAACCCACTCCTCCCATTCAGGTCACACTCACACCCAAGCAGATTAGGAAGCTTAACAAGAAGAGCCATAATCTCTCAACCAAACATGATCATTCTAAGAAGAAGAAGAAGAAAAAGAGGAGAGTCAAGCATCCAGGCACAGCAGAGAAAGTACATTCTGTGCCTCAAGAGGAACTTTGGCCTGTGTTGTTAACTAGAGGAGAAAAATTGCAAAAGGTTGCGTATGACATCGAGGTTATTCTTTGATTCTGCATGATGAAACAAATGGGATAATCAGTTAGATCATGATTTTTTTTTTTAATTAAGATTAACATTGTTCTGTTTCTTCTCCACCCATGTGGATGCACTGTTTCACAAAAGGACTTATACCTCAACACTTGTTTTGCATCACATCATGATTTTGATATTTATTCCTTCATTGAGTTTGAGAAAATAAGAACTTTCTCTCCACCAGTGATAATGATTAGAAAATATTTAGTCAAGCATTTAAAATGGTTAACAGTCCTCTGAAATGTTATGGTTTTGACTTTGAGATCGTGACATGTTTTTGTTGGTGTTACTTTAGTGTATGTATATTTTTTGGATTATGATTCATTCATTCAATTATACTTGATCCATTGTGAAGAAAGGGCTAATTAGACTGTCTATACATTATTAAATGACTTGCTGTTAAACTATCTTACTCTTGTTACACATTCAAAACTAATTTCTATAACAAATCATGTTCATTCACTTTTTAGATTACGATCATAGAGGCCTGTAGTGTTTCTTGCTGGTTCTCAACCATTAAATTGTCCAGAAATTGCCCTCGCCAATGTATGTACATGTAAATAATCTTGAGTTTTTTGTTGATTATGAATTAGGAATATCTATAGTCTGTGTTAGGTGAATAATTCTGTTGAATTGGAGTAACAAAGTTCCAGAGTTTGTCAAACTGCTATGAAATTATATATTGTCTCTGATTTGAGTTCTGCATAACTACCTCAGGCTGTAGATTGCAAATGTGTATTTTTTTTAACACTTTTTACTATATATATAAATGAATGATGTGGATCGCGCTACTTCAGCCACACCCTTTGCTGACAAGCGTGTAAAATCGAGCACACAGCCATGCAATCTCTATAGACAAACATTGGCAGTAGAATGGCCTTACTGAAGAGCTTTCAACATAGCACCATCATAGGATGCAACCTTTCCAACAAGTCAGTTTATCAAATTTCTGCCCAGCTGGAGTTTCCCAGTCAACTGTAACTGCTGTTATTGTGAAATGAAAATGTCTAGGAGTGACAACTGCTCCTAGACATTTTCTATCACACAACTCACAAAACGGGACCGCCGCATGCTGAAGAGCATAAAATCGTTGGTCCTCGGGTTACGAAACTTACTACCAAGTTCCAAACTACTTCTGGAAGCAACGTCAGCATGAGAACTGTTAATCGGGAGCTTCATGAAATTGGTTTACATGGCTGAGCAACCGTACACAAGCATAAGATCACCATGCGCAATGCAAAGCGTCGGCTGGAGTGGTGTTAAGCTTGCCGCCATTGGACTCTGGAGCAGGGGAAACGCGTTCTCTGGAGTGATGAATTGCGCTTCACCATCTGCGTTCAGACGGACAAATCTGGATTTGGTGGATACCAGGAGAACGCTACCTGCCCCAATGCATAGTGTCAACTGTAAAGTTTGGTGGATGAGGAATAATGGTCTGGGACTGTTCATGGTTCAGGCTAAGCCCTTTAGTTCTAGTGAGGGGAAATCTTAACGCTACAGCACACAATTATATTCTAGATGATTCTATGCTTCCAACTTTGTGGCAATAGCTTGGGGTTGGCCCTTTCCTGTTTCAGCATGTCAATGCCCCCGTGTACAAAGCGAGGTCCACACAGAAATGGTTTGTCTATTGGTGAGCCCTGACCTCAACCCCATCGAACACCTTTGGGATTAATTGGAATGCTGATTGCGAGCCAGGCCTAATCGCCCAACATTAGTGCCCAACCTCACTAATGCTCTTGTGGCTGAATGTAAGCAAGTCCCTGCAGCAATGTTCCAACCTCTAGTGGAAAGCCTTCCCAGAAGAGTGGAGGCTGTTATAGTAGCAAAGGGGGATCAACTCCATATTAATGCCCATGATTTTGGAATGGGATGTTTGACGAGCAGGTGTCCACATACTTTTGGTCATGTAGTGTTTTTTTTTTTTATATCATGTCACAAGACTCCTCTTAAAGTGAATGTAGGCATGCATAGAAATATTGGCTCAGCTAACATAAAATACTGGTGTGATAAATACTGTAAAGTACTTTGTATCCGTCTCTGTATTACAGCAGACATGTCTATCACTTATCTTCAGTATTAAAAAAAGGTTAAAGAGGCACCCATCTAGCTTCTCTATATCATGCTTGTCTTGCAACAACATGTAAACACTAAATTGTGCTTATGTGAAACATAACATTTGATATGCATCAGCAGTGCTAGAAGTGGGTTATTACCATCACCAACTGTTATGGATCTAGTTCTGG
Organism: Oncorhynchus masou masou; assembly: GCF_036934945.1. Taxonomy (NCBI): domain Eukaryota; kingdom Metazoa; phylum Chordata; class Actinopteri; order Salmoniformes; family Salmonidae; genus Oncorhynchus; species Oncorhynchus masou. The sequence goes on from NC_088229.1 coordinate 22,115,924, forward strand.
GTCCTGAGCTTGACTAGCTCTAGTTAGATCCCTGTTTCGATATCGTCCAGAGATATGGACGGAGTAACGTTTACTATAGCTCTGTTGGAATAACTTTTATAGATAACTTTGACACCTGGAAACAGAAGATGCTCTACGGGAATGACAGAGTACATCCAAATCATCTTGGCTCCTGGACTCTGTCCACGCATTTCAAGGCTGCGTTGAGACAATGACTTATCAATGACCCAAGCCCAGCTCCGATACCATTGTGTCGCTGAGTTGTAGTAATGCTGCAGCAAATATACATTATCCCAGGGGCGGTAGCAGTCACAATGTAAGTAACCTAATTTATGTCCCTCTTAACTCCCCTGAATGCCTCTCGATCCTACAGCTATTGTATACAGTAATTATGTTCTTATGGTGTGCCCTAGTAGGAAGTCCACTGTGTGCAGCTACTTCTGATAAGCCTCCCAGTAAAGCAATAAATACAATAAAGCATCCCAGAAAAGTGTGAAAAATAGCCTACATTAACATAAACAGTCTAAGAAACGAGGTTCAGAAAATTAACTTGCTAGTAACAGATGACATTCGTATTCTGAACTGTCACTGGCTCTGAGTGTCTATGTATGACTCAACACTATGTACGTCAGCTACTACAGTGAGTGAAATCCCCGCAACACTTAAAAAAGAGCTGCAGTCAGTTTCAGAATGGCTGGCAAGAAGTAAATTAGTCCTAAATATTTCAAAAATTAAAGCATTGTATTTGGGACAAATCATTCACTAAACCCTCTACCTCAAATCTTGTAATGAATAATGTGGAAATTGAGCAAGTTGAGGAGACTAAACTGCTTGGAGTAATCCTGGATTGTAAACTGTCATGGTCAAAACATATTCATGCAACAGTTGCTAAGATGGGGAGAAGTCTGTCCATAATAAAGCTCTTCTCTGCCTTAACAGCACTATCAACAAGGCAGGTCCTACAGGCCCTAGTTTTATCGCATATGCACTACTGACACCTAGCTGTCTATTTCTACTACAAACACACAGCTCCAACACCCATGCATACCCCACAAGACATGTCACCAGAGGTCTCTTCACAATCCCAAAGTCCAGAAAAGACTTGGAGGCACACAGTACTACATAGTCCATGGCTACATGGAACTATTCTACATCAGGTAACTGTTGCAAGCAGTATAATTTTATTTTTTTTATTTTAAAAGATAAAAATACACCTTATGGAACAGCGGGGACAATGAAGAGACACAGACACATGCATTGATTTTTTTATCATAGATATGTGGGCTGAGGTGAAAGGTGTTATAAAATGTAATGTCATGTAATAATTTAAATCGTATATAACTATCTTAATGTTGCTGGACCCCAGGAAGAGTAGATACTGCCTTGGCAGCAGCTAATGACTCCTATCTCTCATATAAATATTGGTTAAACTGAATTTTGAGTTTGAAGTACTATTCATGTGGTAAATGTAAACTAGGCTGTGTTTACAAAGGCAGACAAATTCCAATATTTTTTTCACTAATTGGTCTTTTGACCAATCACATCAGATCGTTTCACATCAGATCTTTTAAAGAGCTGATCTGATTGGTCAAAATACCAATTAGCATTTTTTTTATTTTTTTTTTATGCCCAAGTGTCTTAGTTACAGTGCATTCAGAAAGTACTCAAACCCCTTGACTTTCCACATTTTGTTACGTTACAGCCTTATTCTAAAATTGATTAACCCCCCCCCCCCCAATCTACACACCATACCCCATAATGAAAAAGCAAAATATATATTTTTGCAAATGTATACAAAAAAAAAATGATATCACATTTACATAAGTATTCAGACCCTTTACTCAGTACTTTGTTAAAGCATCTTCTGGCAGCGATTACAACCTCAAGTCTTCTTGGGTATGATGGTACAAGCTTGTCACATTCTTCTCTACAGATCCTCTCAAGCTGCACAGCTATTTTCAGGTCTCCAGAGATGTTTGATCGGGTTCCAGTCTGGGCTCTGGCTGGGCCACTCATGGTCATTGAGACTTGTACCGAAGAATAGATTTGCAAAAAAATCAAAATAACTTTTTTCACTTTGTCATTATGGGGTATTGTGAGTAGATTGAGGGAACAATTGAATTGAATCCATTTTTAGAATAACTTTAATTTAACAAAATGTGTAAAAAGTCAAGGGGTCTGAATACTTCCCGAATGCACTGTATATAGACATAGACCATAGATATTGTCACTAATTTGATATTCCCTGGTCTCCCAAAGCCACAGTAGAGTTATTACTTTACTCACAATTAATTTGTACATTTGATCAACTTTGTTAGATTTTTTGCAAATCAATTGATCTATTATCTATCAATATGGTTTGTCTGAGACAAAGCTAAGCTCCCTGGAACGCATTTACGAATCCATGTCCCATTGGTCGCATAATACCTGCACCTTATGTACCCTTTGTGATTGGGCATACAGTCAACGCCACCACTGGTAACAGTTGCAGTTGATTTGCTAACTACCTGTATCGGGGCAACCAACTCCAATAATTGGCTGATTCATGTAAAGCGACGCAGTTGATTGGTTAATCCGTTTGTATTGTAGCACTGGCTGCATAAATTGCTAAAGCAACTGCTGCTATGACCTGGTGCTTGGTGTCGCGCTACATCTGGACCGGCCGTGCATGAAGCTCATAACATTGTGTCAAGTGGTAGAAGAAACAGATAGAAGAAACGGACAAATAAACCACTGACTGAAGGGTTTGGAGGTAAAACACATCATTTTCCTCTCAAAAATATAAGCAAATCTGGAATGATGCTGAGTCTCGTGAAAAAGCGTCTTTCTCCCTCTGGCGGTGTAGCGTGTGGAGCTCGGCTGACAATCCAGACACCACTGTTTGTAGGTATTTTCTTATCTGATCATGGTCGATGATTGGTGAGAAAGCATGGTCAGCGAATTTCATTAATAGCGGATAGCTATCGTTATCAAGTGAGCACAATAATGGAAGACTGTACTGCTACGACCTTTGCAAACCGCAGCTGACGTCAGTGTGAAGACAACTGCACTGCGGATTAGGACGGATTTGTATGGCGCCAGCCTGCTAGCTAGCTATTTGTGAGTTGTGCCTTGTAAACCAGCATGCAAATTAATGTTGTGTGTTGTAGCTTGGGAAACAACATAAACCTGCCTGTTTGTAGAAGACCATTTGGGCCACTTATAGATTAAATGTACGATATATTGATATAGCAGAACAGCTTGCCTGGTACTGTCTGTAGTTGTCCATGAACGCACACAGCTGCCTGCATATCATATGCATTTTGTTGATGCACAGATGCCCCCCCCCCCCCACACACACAAAAAATAGAAACTGTGCTTGTCTTTTCCTACTATCACAGACTTGATAACTACTAAACTGAGGAACGACTGCGATATGATTGTGCCCCTAGCTATTTTAAGATTAATGTATTAATTGTAAGTCGCTAACAGCATCTGCTAAAGAACTTACATTTAAAAAGTTAATATAGTTTAGCCAGTAACCCTGCTCTGCTTAATTTGTCAGCATGCACGAAGAGTGAACCTTCCAAGGTTCTGTGAATAGCATGATGGGGTCCTTCAGCCGACAGGAGTTCTTCCATGAGCTTGTGGAGGGCTGTCTTCTGCCCACCGCTCAGCAGGGCCTGGAGCAGGTCTGGCAGCTTCTGGTCATCTGCCTTCTATGCAGACTTCTCTGGATTCTGGGTGAGATTTCACATTCCTTTGTTTGAAACGTCACTTTCGGAATTTCATTGTCGCAGACATGATGAGTATTAGGAGTCATTTACGTTTTACATTTTTTTTAAATTATTATATAGTACTGAAGAACTACATGCATGTTTTATGACTGTCTACAACTACATGCTCTTCTTCTCTTCTGTGTTGTTGTTTTGTTGGCCTGGTCAGGCCTCCCATCCTATGTGAAACACCTGAGCACTGTGGCAGGAGGGTTCTACACCCTGTACCTGTTCTTTGAGCTCCACATGGTGTGGGTGGTACTGCTCAGTCTACTGTGCTACCTCATCCTCTTCCTCTGTCGACACTCCAGTAACCGGGCCACCTTCCTCTCCATCACCATCCTCATCTACCTGCTCATGGGGTAGGTAGGCCTTCTCTGTTACCAGGCAACAACATACAACTTTTTAAGCAAAGATGATTGATGATAAACAACTTGACTTAGTCCTTTTAGCTCCTAGTGGAGTAAACAGCCTCTAATTGGTCTATTGTTGACTTATCCAACCAGAGAGCTACATATGATGGACACCACCACCTGGCACAAAATGAGAGGTTGGTTCATACTTTGTAATTAATATATATATATATTTTTTTTTTATAAAAAAATTATGACAATATAGCCAATTTTGACTGCAGCTGGCATATCTAAGGGAAAAACAAAGTTAGCCTACAGGACAAGACTCATGACGCATTAACCTGCAACTAATCCTTTGGCAAAAATATTTGATGGAAAGGTTGTATCTAAGGCTGAGTTTACAAAGGAAGCCCTAGATATAGATATATAGATATATATATAGTACCAGTCAAACCATTTGGACACCTACTCATTCAAGGGATTTTCTTTATTTTGACTTTTTTTCTACATTGTAGAATAATAGTGAAGACAAACTATGAAGTAACCAAAAATGTGTTGAACAAATCAAAATATTTTTATATTCTTCAAAGTAGCCACCCTTTGCTGATGATGATAGCTTTGCACACTCTTGGCATTCTTTCAATCAGCTTCATGAGGAATGCTTTTCCAAACATCTTGGAGTTCTCACATATGTTGAGTACTTGTTGGCTGCTTTTCGGGTGATTGTGGAGGCCTGTTCATCTGATGCAGCACTCCAGCACTCTCCTTCTTGGTCATATAGCCTGGAGGTGTGTTGGGTCATTGTCCTGTTGAAAAACAAATGATAGTCCCATTTAGCGCAAACCAGATGGGATGGTGTATCGCTGCAGAATGCTGTGGTAGCCATGCTGGTTAAGTGTGTCTTGAATTCTAAATGAATCACAGACCGTGTCACCAGCAAAGCACCCGCACACCATCACATTTTCTCCTCCATGCTTCATGGTGGGAACCACACATGCAGAGTACATCCGTTCACCTACCCTGCGTCTCACAAAGACATGGCGGTTGGAACCAAAAATCAAACATTTGGACTCATCAGACCAAAAAACAGATTTCCGCAGGTCTAATGTCCATTGCTCGTGTTTCTTGGCCCAAGAAAGTCTCTTCTTATTGGTGTCCTTTAGTAGGGGTTTCTTTGCAGCAATTTGACCATGAAAGCCTGATCCACGCAGTCTCCTCTGAACAGTTGATTTTGAGATGTCTTTTACTTGAACTCTGTGAAGCATTTATTTAGGCTGCTATTTCTGAGGCTGGTAACTCTAATGAACTTATCCTCTGCAGCAGAGGTAAGTTGGGTCTTCCGTTCCTGTGGCGGTCCTCATGAGAGCCAGTTTCATCATAGCGCTTGATGGTTTTTGCGACTGCACTTGAAGAAACTTTCAAAGTTCTTGAAATTTTCCAGATTGACTGACCTTCATGTCTTAAAGTAATGATGGACTGTCGTTACTCTTTGCTTATTTGAGCTGTTCTTACCATAATATGGACTTGGTCTTTTACCAAATAGGGCTAGCTTCTGTATTCCACCCCTACCGTGTCACAACATAACTGATTGGCTCAAACACATTAAGAAGGAAAGAAATTCCACAATTTAACTTTTAACAAGGCACACCTGTTAATTGAAATGCATGACTACCTCAGGTGAAGCTGGCTGAGAGAATGCCAAAAATGTGGAAAGCTGTCATCAAGGCAGAGGGTGGCTAATTTGAAGAATCTCAAATATAACATTTATTTCAAATTGGTTACCACTTTTTTGGTTACTGCAATATTCCATAATGGTGAAGTCAGAAGTTTATATACACCTTAGCCAAATGCATTTAAACTCAGTTTTTCACAATTCCTGACATTTAATCCTAGTAAAAATTCCCTGTCTTAGGTCAGTTAGGATAACAACTTTTATTTTAAGAATGTGAAATGTCAGAATAATAGTAGAGTGATTTATTTCAGCTTTTATTTCATTCACCACATGCCCAGTGGGTCAGAAATTTACATACACTCAATTAGTATTTGGTAGCATTGCCTTTTAAATTGTCTAACTTGGGTCAAACGTTGCGGGTAGACTTCCACAAGCTTCACACAATAAATACATTTTGGCCCATGCCTCCTGACAGAGCTGGTGTAACTGAGTCAGGTTTGAAGGCCTCCTTGCTCGCACACGCTTTTTCAGTTCTGTCCACAAATTTTCTATAGGTTTTAGGTCAGGGCTTTGAGATGGCCACTCCAATACCTTGACTTTGCTGTCCTTAAGCCATTTTGCCACAACTTTGGAAGAATGCTTGGGGTCATTGTCCATTTGGAAGACCCATTTGCGACCAAGCTTTAACTTCCTGACTGATGTCTTGAGATGTTGCTTCAATATATCCACATAATTTTCCATCCTCCTGATCCCATCTATTTTGTGAAGTGCCCCAGTCCCTCCTGCAGGAAAGCACCCCCACAACATGATGCTGCCAACCCTGTGCTTCACGGTAGGGATGATGTTCTTCGGCTTGCAAGCTTCCCCCTTTTTCTTCCAAACATAGAGGGTCATTATGGCCAAACAGTTCTATTTTATTTGAGACCAGAAGACATTTCTCCAAAAAATAATGATCTGGTAGTTTGGCTTTTTTATGGTTTTGGCACAGTGGCTCCTTCCTTGCTGAGTGGCCTTTCAGGTTATGTCGAGAGAGGACTCTTTTTACTGTGGATATAGATACTTTTGTACCTGTTTCCTCCATCTTCACAAGGTCCTTTGCTGTTGTTCTGGGATTGATTAGTAATTTTTGCAGCAAAGTAAATTCATCTCTAGGAGACAGAACGCGTCTCCTTCCTGAGCGGTATGATGGCTGTGTGGTCCCATGGTGTTTATACTTGCGTACTATTGTTTGTACAGATGAATGTAGTACCTTCCGGTGTTTGGAAATTGCTCCCAAGGATGAACCAGACTTGTGGAGGTCTACAATTTTTTTCTGTGGTCTTGGCTGATTTCTTTTGATTTTCCCATGATGTCAAGCAAAGAGGCACTGAGTTTGAAGGTAGGCCTTGAAATACATCCACAGGTACACCTCCAATTGACTCAAATGATGTCAATTATCCTATCAGAAGCTTCTAAAGCCATGACATAATTTTCTGGAATTTTCCAAGCTGTTTAAAGGCACAGTCAACTTAGTGTATGTAAACTTCTGACCCACTGGAATTGTGATTAAGTGAAATAATCTGTCTGTAAAAATTGTTGGAAAAATTACTTGTGATGCACAAAGTAGATGTCCTAACTGACTTGCCAAAACTATTGTTTGTTAACAAGAAATTTGTGGAGTGGTTGAAAAACGAGTTTTAATTAGTGTATGTGAACTTCTGACTTCAACTATATTATTTTAGTTTTTATGTCTTCACTATTGTCCTACAATGTAGAAAATAATAAAAAAAAAAATAAAGAAATCGCCTTGAATTAGGTGTCTGAACTTGACTAGTACTGTGCATCTCCCAAAACCCAGTGAAAGATTAATTAACAGGTTACAGCTGTGTTGTACATGAAAACATTAACAATGATATTTCAAGTCTCACTGAGTTCTGTATCTGCAGGTTCCCAGATGGTGGTTGCCATGAAGGCCATTTCTCTAGCCTTTGACCTGGATCGGGGCGTGGTGGCTAATGTGCCTTCTCCTGTGGAGTTCATGGGCTATATCTACTTTGTTGGGACTATCATATTTGGGCCCTGGATCAGCTTTAACAGCTACAGAGAGGCTATAGAGGGCCGCAAACTGGTAAGTTCAATGTTAAGTCCTGTCTAGAGCAGAGGGATATGGAAGAAGATAGATGAAGGATATTGAGAGGGATGGTATTTACATATTCTCCTCGTCTTCCTCAGAGTTTCTCCTGGATATGGAAAGTGTGTGTCAGCTGGGTGAAGAGCCAGCTGTGTCTGATCACCTCTAATTGTGTTGCTCCCTACCTCTTCCCTTACTTCATCCCCATCTACGGAGACAAGCTGCTACGCAAGTAAGTGGATGACCTAACCTTACTGCTCTTTTAATGATTTACTGTAGGTCATAGAATGATTCCACAGACATTGATGTAATGTGCACATTCTTATTTGTTTCTTTTTCTCCCTTTAAATAAATGTTCTTACCTTGCCTTGGCTCTATCCCCAGCAAAACAAAACGGACGATCAGGTAAATATTTATCCGATTTAATGCCGATACAACATCCTCCATCTGTCTCTGTAATTTATTTTATGTTGCATGTCCATTTCTAACTCACCAGCTCTTCCACCTTCCTGACACCTGCACCTCTTTATCCCCATCATTCCTACAACCGCGTCTCTGTCCTGCCCACTCATGCCATGAGACTTAAGAGTGAGTGTGTATCAGTTATATGTATTAAATAAAATAAATGGTGATAACTGATTAACATTTTCCTTCAATTGTTTGCTGCGCAGAGCTTCTGTGGCAAGGTATGTTTAATGGCATTCATATTACCATGGAGAATTGTATTATTGGAAGGTCCAATGCAGTAGTTTTAATCTCAATATTAAATAATTTCTGCTTAACAATTAAGTACCTTACTATGGTTGTTTTCAATTAAATGTTCAAAAAGAAACCTAGCGAAGAGCAATTTCTCAAGCAAGAAAGAAAAAATGGACTTAAGGTGGAAAAGTGCAGTGTGAAGGTGGGAAAGAAGTGCTCATATGCACCTCTGCTCACATCAATTGCGTTTGGTTGGGGAATCTGGTGGGAGAACAAGTAAACATTTGAGTGAGGAGGAGAAAACTAGCTGTTATTGGCAGAAAGGTTGGGAACACTCTTTCTTATTGGTCTATTTACCACATCACCAGGCAGGCCAAAACTACATCCCACCAAACAGCTCTTACACTAACAGGGCATTATCAAATATTTAAAACAATTTCACAGTATTAGTCCAACCTCAGTGTGGAAACATATACAGCACAGGAAAATACCGTAAGTGTGATTTGAGGCTTTTATTTTGACAGGTGTCTTCTAACCTTCTTCCATTGACCTAGGTGGCTCCTGGCCTATGAGAATGCACTCTCATTCCACTTCAGCAACTACTTTGTGGGTTACCTGAGTGAGACCACCACCACTCTGGCTGGAGCAGGCTTCACTGAGGAGAAAGACAACCTCAAATGGTCAGGGCATTAAAGCATCATGGTGACTAGGATTGGCATAGACTTGCCGTGATTTACAGTGCATTTGGAAAGTATTCAGACCCCTTGACTTTTTTTTACATTTTGTTACGTTAGTCTTGTTCTCAAAATGATCAAATCGTTTTTTCCCCTCATTAATCTACACACAATGCTCCATAATGACTCTTGGGTTCTAATTCTCAGAGTAAAAAAACTCAACGGACACTATGAAAGATTAACTAAGTTTATTCTTCACAGAGGATTAATACAGCTGCATTAGCCAAACAGATTTTCACACAAGCACTGATATTTAACCCTTCCGCCTAGGCTGAGTCTCCTCCTACACATCTGTACAAACATTGTATCACTGCTAGCCAGGACACTAAGTGATATGGGCCATAACCCCCCCCCCCATCACTAATCCATGGCTCCCCCCTTATTAATGCCTGCCATGTGATTGCTTCCCGGCACTCAATATTTCAATAGGATACCTGATATAATGTAAACGTTATACATTACCCTCTCTCCCTCAGTGACATGAATATTTCATATTCTCAGGACCCAACATGACTAAGCATAAACCGGTTTTTAGAAGAAAAAAAATGCAAATTTATATAACAAGCTTGGCACACCTATATTTGGGGAGTTTCTCCCATTCTTCTCTCTGCAGATCCTCTGTAGCTCTGTCAGGTTGGATGGGGAGTGTTGCTGCACAGATTTTCAGGTCTCTCCAGAGATGTTTGATCGGGTTCAAGTCTGGGCTATGGCTGGGCCACTCAAGGACATTCAGAGACTTGTCATGTTGCCACTCCTTCATTGTCTTGGCTGTGTGCTTAGGGTCGTTGTCCTGTTGGAAGGTGAACCTTGCCCCAGTGTGAGGTCCTGAGCGCTCTTGAGCAAGTTTTCTTCAAGGATCTCTGTACTCTGCCCCATTCATCTTTGCCTTGATCCTGACTAGTCTCCCAGTCCCTGCCGCTGAAAACATCTCCACAGCATGATGCTGCCACCACCATGCTTCACCGTAGAGATGGTGCCAGGTTTCCTCCGGACGTGATGCATGGCATTCAGGCCAGAGACTTCAATCTTGGTTTTAGCAGACCAGAGAAGCTTGTTTCTCATGGCCCGAGAGTCCTTTAGGTGCCTATTGGCAAACTCCAAGCGGGCTGTCTTGTGCCTTTTTACTGAGAAGTAGCTTCTGTCTGGCCACTCTACTGTAAAGGCCTGATTGGTGGAGTGCTGCAGAGATAGTTGTCCTTCTGGAAGGTTCTCCTATCTCCCCAGAGCAACTTCGGAGCTCTGTCAGTGACCATCGGGTTCTTGGTCACCACCCTGACCATGGCCCTTCTCCCCTGATTGCTCAGTTTGGCCGGGTGGCCAGCTCTAGGAAGAGTCTTGGTGGTTCCAAACTTATTCCATTTAAGAATGATGGAGGCCACTGTGTTCTTGGGGACCTTCAATGCTGCAGAAATGTGCCTCGACACAATCCTATCTTAGAGCTCTACGGACAATTCCATCAACCTCATGGCTTGGTTTTTGCTCTGACATGCACTGTCAACTATGGGACCTTATATAGACAGGTGTGTGTGTGTGTGTGCCTTTCTAAATTGCATCCAATCAATTTCAAGTTGTAGAAACATCTCAAGGATGATCAATGGAAACTAGATGCACCTGAACTCAATTTCGAGTCTCATAGCTAAAGGACTGAATACTTGTGTAAATAAGGTTTCTATTTTTCCCGAATGCACTGTAATTACCTTATTTGGCCCCCTCCTAGTTCTTTCCCCCTTCAAACAGCCCAACTGAAATGCATGTGTTTTATTCTCCAGGGATATGACGATTGCCAGGCCCTTGCATGTGGAGTTTCCCAGGTCTATGGTGGAAGTGGCCACCTCGTGGAATCTGCCCATGTCCAAATGGCTCAACACCTGTAAGCTTTCTGTGAAATGGGACACATTTACAGCATTGTTTCTCTGCCTATAAAAACCTTAATTTGAACCAAATACACAAAATTAATATAACTGTTAATTATATTAAAAAAAAAATTTAAAAAAACTTCAGTTGCCTCTCTACTATTTAAATGTAAAGCAGTGAAAATCCCAACTCAATTACTCCATTTGAACCGGAATACAAACTTGATTCCCATAAAACTGTTTCTGTCTGATCACCCAGATGTTTTTACCAGTGCTCGCAACCTTGGAACCTTTTCAGCCATCCTAGTGACATACACAGCCAGTGCACTTCTACATGTGAGTATGCACACGCAGGTGTGAGTGCAGGTGTGTAAGAGATTTTCTTAACGTTGTCTCCTTTGGCCTTTAGGGTCTCAGCTTCCACCTGGGTGCAGTGCTACTGTCTCTTGGGTTCATCACGTATATTGAGCATGGTAAGTCTATAAAATAAATGGCCTGCTATTCAAAAATAGCCCTTTGCTAATTGTATTTAAGTTCCACGTTACCTTTCAGTAATAACACTATTTACATCTGGAGAATAACCTTTGGTGACATATATAGAGTTGATTTATTACTAATGAACAATCAATTAACTTGGCGTTGTGGCACAAAAGACAGCAAATGCTGAGTATGTATGACAGGATGAATCATTGTGAATTATATTTGATCTGCCGGAGACTTATTTTATTTTCCTCTGTTCCAGTTTTGCGGAAGAGATTGGCAGCCATTTTTAATGCGTGTATTCTGTCAAAGAAATGCCAGCCAAACTGCTCTCACAAGAACAATAAGGTATGGTTTAAATATTTTATTTGTGTGATATTTATGCATAATGGAATGTTCATGTGTAAAGTCTAAAAGATGTGTCAATATTGTCCCCATGCAAATGGTCCATACAACATATATCTCATATATAACATATCTCTTATACTTAAAGGAAAAATATACCCAAATCCATTCAGTCCTGTAATTTACAGTGTTATTTAACACTGAAAACAATATTTTTTTGTCAACAAATGTTTAATTTTGGCGTTATAATAAGGTTGGTAGAAACATGGAAAATCGTTGTGGAAATCTGTTGCAGCTCAAGTCGACTACAAAATCGGCAATGCTTTCTAAAGCCTGGCACCATATTCAACCTGCAGATCGATGTGCCTCACAGTGGAGTCTAACATTTGCAATGGCAGATATACTTTTGAGGAGACGTTGCCCATGCTACGTCAATGGGCCGTGCGGTGCATTCTGGGACGAGGAGTTCTCTCCAGCAACGAGTAAATAGGAGTATTGGGCGCTAGTTCAAAACCCAACATTAGCACAAATTCCGTCAACAAGAAGTAACACATTACAAATATTTCCTGTCCACAACCTCAGTCACACTCCAAACTCCACTATGGCCAAGACCAAAGAGCTGTAAAAGGACACCAGAAACAAAATTGTAGACCTGCACCAGGCTGGGAAGACTGAATTTGCAATAGGTAATCAGCTTGGTTTGAAGAAATCAACTGTGGGAGCAATTATTAGGAAATGGAAGACATACAAGACCACTGATAATCTCCCTTGATCTGGGGCTCCACGCAAGATCTCCCCCAGTGGGGTCAAAATGATCACAAGAACAGTGAGCAAAAATCCCAGAACCACACGAGGGGGACCTAGTGAATGACCTGCAGAGAGCTGAGACCAAAGTAACAAAGCCTACCATCAGTAACGCACTACGCCGCCAGGGACTCAAATCCTGCAGTGCCAGACGTGTCCCCCTGCTTAAGCCAGTACATGTCCAGGCCAGTCTGAAGTTTGCTAGAGAGCATTTGGATGATCCAGAAGAAGATTGGGAGAATGTCATATGGTCAGATGAAACCAAAATAGAACTTTTTGGTAAAAACTCAACTTGTCATGTTTGGAGGACAAAGAATGCTGAGTTGCATCCAAAGAACACTATACCTACTGTGAAGCATGGGGGTGGAAACATCATGCTTTGGGGCTGTTTTTCTGCAAAGGGACCAGGATGACTGATCTGTGTAAAGGAAAGAATGAATGGGGCCATGTATCGTGAGATTGAGTGAAAACCTCCTTCCATCAGCAAAGGCATTTTTCAAGTCTTTCAGCATGACAATGATCCCAAACACACCGCCTGGGCAACGGAGGAGTGGCTTCGTAAGAAGCATTTCAAGGTCCTGGAGTGGCCTAGCCAGTCTCCAGATCTCAGCCCCATAGAAAATTTTGGTGGGAGTTGAAAGTCCGTGTTGCCCAGCAACAGCCCCAAAACATCACTGCTCTAGAGGAGATCTGCATGGAGGAATGGGCCAAAATACCAGCAACAGTGTGTGAAGACTCACAAAAAACATTTGACCTCTGTCATTGCCAACAAAGGGTATATAACAAAGTATTGAGAAACTTTTGTTATTGACCAAATACTTATTTTCCACCATAATTTGCAAATTCATTAAAAATCCTACAATGTGTTTTTCTGGATTTTTTTTTCTTCTAATTTTGTCTGTCATAGTTGAAGTGTACCTATGATGAAAATGACAGGCCTCATCTTTTTAAGTGGGACAACTTGCACAATTTTCTGACATCGACCAGTATTGAAATATGACATGTATGATCGACGTTTTCACAATCTAAAAGTTGTATTCCTGTTGACTTCCAGTGTAGTGAGAGCGACTATCAGGATGCAGCAAGGATTTCTGCCTGCTTGAACACCAATAAAAATGACCCAGGGAACATCACTCAAAGATGCACAAAACATAACATTCAAAATGGGTGAACCTTTCCTTTAACCGATGCCAAAAAATCACCAATAAGAATGTTTGCAATCTCTTCTGCTCCTCCCATCCACACAGGTCCTGTGGGTGTACGTCATTAACGTAGCCTTCAGCACCCTGGCTGTCTTCCACCTGGCATACCTGGGCTCTCTGTTCAACTCCAGTGTTGACTACATGGATGATGATGAAGAGGTAACTATTTACTGAATGGTGTCAGTCTCTAAGATGCTCAAATGCATACATGACTCTGAGTCATCGTCAGATCTTTTAGAACAAAGCATTATGGTTGAGTTAGACATTTCAAACCCATGTCTACGTTCTCTCCCTTTACAGAGTGACGTGGCCAACCACACCATTCAGAAGTGGTCGGAGCTGAGCTGGGCCAGCCACTGGGTGACGTTTGGCTGCTGGGTGCTCTACCGCATCATCCTCTAAATGTGTGTCTGTGAGAGAGAGCGAGCTGGGGATAGAGACGTGGAGAGAAATGAACCACCCCTTTGTACAGTATATAAACTATTTTACTCAAGACCAACATGCAGTGCTCAGGACACCGCCTAAGAGATTGGGCTATCTACTTACTGTAACCTGCTGGTGACAAATTATTTTTGATACTCTTAATATAATGCCCCACTCTTCCTTAATCGATTAATTTTGTTTTTAATCACATTTTGTTTGAGCTGCTGCATTCATCCCTTTTGGAAAGACTGATCAGGATCTGCTATCTGACATCTCACTGTGAGTCTCAATCAATACCCATCCTGTCAGCATGGCAGTGGTCATTCATTCACTCTTTTATGGACTGCTCAGAACTAGTTTTCAGAAGTGATTCCAGAATATGCCATTTTAAGTATTGTTTTCCTGTTTCTCTATATTAGAATGCTATATATTTTTCTATTGCAACCTAATTAGTTATTACATCTGTAGAGTATGTAAATAATACCCAGGTTGGAGATGAAGAAAGTTTCTGTTTGTATGACAGCACAAAACAGAATTATTAGGCAGCAACTTTCCTTTTGTGGATTTTAGTAGAAATATAAGTTTTTATTTTATTTATGGAAATAATCATGTCAGTTGGTGCCAAATTTTAGCCAGTTTTTCCATTGTCCTGTTAATAACTATAACTGTGATATATTTTACAAATTATTGTAGTTCAGTCAAGAAAGAATACTAAAGTCTTTACTTGGTCATTCAGAGTTCTTCATGTTGCTGTAAAGCGGATTATGAAAATGCATAACTTCCTGTTTTCGATGCAAAATTAAGATGACGTTTGTTGCATCAGTAACTAAAGGCTTTGGTCATTTTCTATACCCTGCTCTTTTTTTAAAAACATGCTTTTAAGGAAATGTAATATTTCTAATGGAATGCATACTGCTCCTGAACATACTGCACATAAACTGAATCGTGCTGCTGCTGGTTATCCCACACATCCCATTCCTTACCGACAGATTCTACAGTATCTGTTATGTTTACGTAGATCTGTCCACGAGATATTACATATACTATAATTTAGTAGGCTTTCCTGTAGAATATAAGGTTCAACTCATTTGCATTGCAATGCACAAGAAAATATTTTTATAGCTAAACCAAGATAGACCACAGCCTATTTCCAATGTGAACAAATTTAGTCATAGTGGGCAGAGCAAGCAAGGAGGTTGGCAGAGCCAAGCACGAACTAGCAAAATCCTATTGGCCTGTTCTAGCATGCATCTGCACCTTTCGGTTAGGGAATGCGTACTCTGAAGTGTGCAATAACTCAATTCGCCTTTGCACACCTAAACAAAGCAATTTTATTGTATTTTACTTTGATAAATGGGAAAGTCTACAAAACTTAGTCCACTTTGTTCACAACTGATTTATAGTTTTTGTAGCAGAACTGTATTGAGATCAAATGTTTTTAATTTGCAGAATGGCCATTTCCTTCCATCTTCTCCCACTGCTGGCCGCTGGGCTTCCTCTCACTACCATATTTGGTAGTGAGTGGAAACTGCTAACTGATGCTTCACCTTTATACATCTGGTGAAATATCTGTCTCATTGTTCTATCTGTGGCACAAGTGCACAGCCTTAGCACACCACCTTTCACCACTGTCCCAGTGAAATATTAATCTCAAGGGTTTTTGTCAAACTTTTACCTACAATATGTGTGAAGCTACTGAGGGAGATATGTGATACTTTTTAATACATTTTCTATCAAACCTGAATCACTATTTATCTTTGGCTCAAGTTTATGTGAAGTACTGTTAAAGGAAGCTACCTTGAGTAAACAATTTCTGCCAAGCAGACATGTTCTTACGTAGCATTCAAAAACATATCTTGTGTGAACGTGTAACAACAAACTTCTGGACTGTTTTAGAAAATAATAGTTTATTTGCTTATTTACAAGCATGGTTTGGACTATTACAGTTGATCAAAATAAGGAACTTTGGGTGGGAAGAGAGGGAACAATTGGGTAGATGAAGGTCTCAGTTTCTCAGGAAGCTCAGATCATTGGCTGAGTTTGACCTTGCGACCATCCATTTCAAAGCTTCCTACAATCCAGGGTTACCCAGTGGACCACTGATGGAAGGAAATGTGGGTCACTTTCTGCCCTTGTGAGAAGAGGTGGGTGGCAGGGTAGCCTAGTGGTTGGAGCATTGGAATAACCAGAGTTCAGAGCTGACAAGGTACAAATCTGTCATTCTGCCCCTGAACAGGCAGGTAACCCACTGTTCCTAGGCCGTCATTGAAAATAAGAATTTGTTCTTAACTAACTTGCCTAGTAAAATAAGGGAAAATAAAAAGTTGTGTAGCGATGGCCTGTCTGCAGGTCCAAGGGAGGTTCTTCAGCCTTGTCTACCCCGAGGACCCCCATGCTTGTGATGGCAGAATCCCAGCAGAGTCTCCAGAGCCATCTTACAAATACCTGGAAATGATTGCTTCTCTCCCTTCGGCTGTCCTAAGAGGGGATGGAACACCGAAAGATACCTTCATTGCAGACACACAACATGCAAAGTAGACGAGACCCTGCTTATCACATACTGTAGCATTGGGTGGGAAGAAATGGCTGACTGTAATTGACTTGGTCCAGCTCTCAATCATTTGGAGAGCAAGGACTGGATTGAGTTGACTTAAACTTAGAAAATGACAACTCATATACATGAGGCTGTTTTAGACCATCATCCTCCTAACCTCAATCCTCGATTACTCTAATGCTTACCTCCTTGCTTGTTGTTATCTCGTTTCTGATCAACTTTCTTTGGTTGCTCCTTAGGACTCTGAGGTTGCTGAGGAGATTCATTGGGGGGAAATAACTTAGACAAACTCAAACTTGAATGTTTTAATCTACAATGAATGAGAAGTTCTTGTTCTTACCTTGGTAGATGATTTCTTGTCAGATTTGTTGCCTACAAACGATGAAAGAATGTTGATGTATTAGTCTTTAAAAATAACTCCCCATGATCCAGGAAAAGGGATGGTGCATTTTATTTTCCACCTTAACTGGGGAGGATGGGCTCGTGGTAATGGCATTAAATACAACAAACAGATTCCCCTCAGCCTCCACTGTAATGTTCATATAGTCAATATTATAGTCAATGTATGACTGTAGAGGAGACTGGGTACAAATAACACACTATTTTACCTTTATTTAACTAGGCAAGTCAGTTAAGAACAAATGCTTAGGGTGCACCACCCTATGGGCTTCCCAATCACAGCCAGATGTGATGCAGCCTGGATTTGAACCAGGTACTGTAGTGGCACCTCTTGCACTGAGATACATTGTCTTAGCCCAACTAGATGGATAGTCCCATATTCAGCTTTTAACTGAATAGAATAAAAAGACACACAATATAGCATAGGCATGAATTCACTACATTATACACTACCCCGAGAAAAGCATTTATATATGATATTTATTTTATATATAAAAATAGGCTATAATAAAAAAATATATAGGCTAACCAAATCATAAAATTTAACTTTACAAATAATACCTTTTGTTCCTGGCATTTTGGCTGCGCTCCATAGTCTGTGTCTTTTTTTACAAAACTCAGTGTTTATGAGGCGTCCAACGCGCTCATTTATTGCTCCGGCTCCTGAATGGTCCAGTCACCAGAGCCCTTTCCGGGAAAAGCGCGGTGAACAGTCAAAGAGCCCCGTCAGCTGCGCGAGAGGGACACGGTCCTTCTGGCCTTTGATGAGCGCAGGCGAAACGTCTGAACGTGCGACCCAAACTCATAATCCCATCATTGTATGGACAATGCGCTGTAGATCTAATTGTTCTCAAGTACAACAACAATAAAGAGTTTTCATCATAGACTATATGTGTGTGTGGATACGCGCGTACATGTGCATGTGCGCGTGTGTGAGTTGTGTAAGGTATGAGTTGGCATAATCTCTCTTGCCTATCTTGCAAGACGTTTTCAAAGCTGATGATTGCCTTGATATATTGTTTTATTTCCAAATGTGATTTCTAAAAGTTTCTAAATGTTGCAACTACATTCAAACCAGGCAGTTGATGTCCTCAACCGTGTTTCGTTAAATTATTAATATGAGTGAACATTGGCAAGATTGTTTCCAACAGAGCGTCATTACATTGCAACAGTTCATTGTCGTTGTTTATCATTATTAGGGACAGTGTATTTCTTTAGGAATACGCCATAGTTGCCATAGTTTCCTGGCTCATCAAAGACTGTACAAACTCTGCGTACATCTTTGGTGCACGTACATATTATTTGATTTGTAAATCATATTGATTAGGTTTAAACATAAAGCTGCATCAAACATGTTGTACCAAGTCAGCGTAGCTGCACACGTGGGCGGGATCAATAGTGTCATATGATTCAACAGTTTGACCAATGACATCGATGGCAAGAAGCTAAGGAAGGAAGATAGGAAGGTAGGTTGGTCGGTTGGTGGGTAGATAAGCTGTTGCTGACGTTTTATTCGACGTCTTTATTTACACACGTAATGGAAAATGATGTGGTTTGAATTGCATTTAGAGAATTAAACAAAATCAGTTTGCTAAGTAACATTTGAGAGCTGGGCGTCCAATTATGTCTCAAAGACATGGCTAGCAAGGTAGCTAGTTAACGCCGTTTTCTTTCTCACTGTCAAAGCTAGCAGGCTCCATCTGATGATGGCGTCTGTTGCTAGCTAGCTGACTATGACTTAGTAACTAGCGACCCTCTGAACACACTACACTGCCCAATGCAGGCTTTCTTTGTCACTGTCTTTGAGACATTTATCGCTTGATTAATGTTGATCTAGCTGGCAGTGTTCTGTACCAGCCAATAACTCGACCGTCTGGACTCTGGAGGCGAAAATTATTAGCCATCGTGTAGCCTACTCCCCTACCATTTATATAGGTATGATGTTTATGTGTTTATAGATAGCTGACATCTGCCCTGGCCGTGGCTTCCCCTCTACCTTGACTGTTTGCGGAATGGCTGCAGTTTGGCAGCAGGTGTTGGCAGTGGACGCAAGGTAAGACTCATTCAATAAACTGGTGGCATGGCATTGCCTGGTGGCCTCAGTACTGATACAAATACGTTTACTGATACACATCTTGCGTTGATTGCTGTCTAGGGCTAGCCTGGATAAATCAGACTGACCGCTGCTGAAACAATGGTGAGTGCAGAAGTCAGTCTGGTTAAACCAGGCTTGCCAAGCACCTTGATTGTAATTTAACTGCTGTTTGTATTAGTAAAAAGTGATACTTGAATAATGAATGACTCCATGTTATGTAGAGCTTATACAGCAGTCTGCTGTCCAGGCAAAAAATAATCTAAGGAATTGTTTGTCTCTCTCACTTCCCCCGATCCCTTTCACAGGTACAATGCATACCGCACGCCTACGTTCCCACAGTTCCGCACGCAATACATCCGGCGGCGCAGCCAGCTACTCAGGGAAAATGCCAAGTGTGGCTTTGAGCCGGGGCTGCGCAGGCATTACCTGAGGCTGCGCAGCCAGCTGCTAGCCCTGCGCTACGGGCCCCTGTCTGAGCAGAGCAGCTTCAGGGCCAGCAGTGTGCGCAGCTCCCGCACCACACTGGACCGCATGGAGGTTAGACTGAGAGCAAGGAGCAGAGGGAAAGAGAGAGGCAGACAAAGACAATAGGCTATTGTCAATACACATTAGGTCAGTTGAGATGGTTGGAGGCAGACAGATGGCGTAACTGACACTAATAAGGATGCGTAGTAGGCACACTAAACTGACCACTTTAGTTGGGAGGAATAGATGGATTTCAAAGAGTTGGTGAGTTCATATAGGCCTACTTTTGTCTCTGGCTAAGATTATTTGTTTTTTATATGGACAGCAAGTTCCTCACTCACTACTTATGGTTTTCTATCTACCTATTTCTCCTTCTCTACTTCCCTCTTTCTTGACAGGATTTTGAGGAGGACCCCCGTGCTCAGGGGGCTCGTGGTCACCGTCGATCTGTGAGCAGAGGCTCCTACCAGCTTCAGGCCCAGATGAACAGGGCAGTCTATGATGAGAGGTAACCCCAGGAACCTCTTGCTCAACCCTACTGACCCCATTCATATTTTAGTTTCTGCTTTTGAAACACTGCATTGTTTTTTATCTTTATTAGCACAGAATTTCCTTGAGTGATGGTCCGATTTGTAATAAATTATTCTCCCTGATTGATAATGTGGGTGTGCAGGACCCCAGGTGCCTTGGTGCCAACCTCTGTGGCGGAAGCTAGCCGTGCCATGGCTGGGGACACCACTCTGAGCGAGAACTATGCTTTTGCTGGCATGCACCACATATTCGACCAACATGTGGACTCTGCAGGTGAGTGGAAAGTACAGTATGTGATGGCAAGATCAGTGCATGGAGAGAGTATTTCTGTGTCTTATTCTCAGACTGTGTTGGGTTCCCTCCTTTCTAGTTCCACGGCTGCAGTTTGCTAATGATGACAAGCACCTCCTAGCCTGCTGCTCATTGGACGGCACCCTGTCCATCATGATCCTGTCCCCGTCCCCGCCCAGTGTGAAGGTCGTCCTGAAGGGTCATGCAGGTCCCGTCACCGACTTTGCTTGGTCCCTTAGCAACGACGTCATCGTGTCAACATCAAAGGATGGAACACTGCGTATTTGGAACACGGAGGATGGGAGGTGTATCCGTGAGGTCAGAGACCCGGAAGCTAGCGAACTGCTTTGCTGCACCTTCCAGCCCATGAATAACAACCTCACAGTGGTGAGTCATAGTAGAAGCTCAGACAAAGTTTAACTCATACCCACACAATATCCACACTAGCATATCACTTAGAATACATGGCCAAGGCCAATACATTGCTTTATTCTTAGTGGTATGCTAGCTGTCCCTACAATGACCAAACTCTCTTCCTTATGGCTTTCCTGACCTTTACCAATGCTCACTCTGACTTCTGTTCAGGTAGGGAACAGTAAGCACCTCCTGCAGGTGGTGAACATCTCCACTGGGAAGAAGGTGAAGGGGGGTTCCAGTAAGCTGACGGGACGGGTACTGTCTATGTCCTTTGATGCCCCTGGGAGGATCCTTTGGGCCGGGGACGACAGGGGCAGCGTCTTCTCCTTCCTGTTTGACATGGCCACAGGTATACTGAGGAAAAACATGCCTACTTTTGATTCATTCATAATAATTGTATTAATGAAACCCAAAGTGCTAGGCCACAAGTATGGGACAGACAAGTGTTGTGTGTGTGACAACTCTGAATTTCAACTCATAGGGAAGCTGACCAAAGCCAAGCGGCTTGTGGTGAGTGAGGGCAGCCCAATCTGCAGCATATCTGCCCGCTCCTGGATCAGTAGAGAGGCTCGAGACCCCTCCCTGCTGATAAATGCCTGTGTCAACAAACTGCTACTCTACAGGTCTGTCAGAGAGAGCCAGAGAACTACTCGTGCTCCATTAGCTCCTTAATGCTTTTGTTCAGTATACATATACTGAACAAAAAATATATAAATGCCACATGCAACAATTTCAACGACCTTACTGAGTAACAGTTCATATAAGGAAATCAGTCAATTGAAATTATTTAATTAGGTCCCAATCTATAGATTTCACATGAGTGGGCAGGGGCAAAGCCATGAATGGGCCTGTGAGTGCATAGGCTCACCCACTGGGGAGCAAGGCCCAGACAATCAGAATGAATATATATATAAATAAAAATCCTCAGTTTCATCAGCAGTCCGGGTAGCTGATCAGACGATCCCGCAGGTGAAAAAGACGGATGTGGAGGTCCTGGGCAGGCATGGTTACACGTGGTTTGAGGTTGTGAGGCTGGTTGGATGTACTGCAAAATTCTCTAAAACGAAGTTGGAGACGCTTATGGTAGAGAAATTAATATTAAATTCTCTGACAACAGCTCTGTTGGAAATTACTGCGGTCAGCATGCCAATTGCATGCTCCCTCAACTTGAGACACCTGTGGCTTTGTGTTGTGTGACAAAACTGCACATTTTAGAGTGGCCTTTTATTGTCCCCAGCACAAGGTGCACTTTTATAATCATGCTGTTTAATTAGCTTCTTGATATGCCACGCCTGTGAATATCTTGGCAAAGACATGCTCACTAACAGGGATTTAAACAAATTTCTTCACAACATTTGAGAGTAATAAGCTTTCTGTGCATATGGAACATTTCTGGGATATTTGATTTCAGTTCATAAAACATGTGACCAACAATTTACATGTTACGTTTATATTTTTGGTCAGTATAGCTTGATTAACTGTGTCGTGCCCTGGAATGTGTGTATGTTATATCATTCATGTACTGTGTGCTGTTGATTTGAACAAGGAGAGCATGATCCACTCTGCACATTGCATGCTGAGTTGAGTTTGACTGGTTCTCTGTTCCTCTCGTCTTTATAGAGTGGTGGATAATGAAGGCACTCTGCAGCTTAAGAGGAGCTTCCCCATCAAGCATGGCTCTCAGCCCCTTCACAGCATCTTCTGCCCTCTCATGTCCTTCAGACAGGGCGCCTGTGTTGGTATGAGCCCTTCAGCCTTACTCTGACTTTCACTCTATCTGCTATAAATGGGATAAATGAAAGTGCACCACACTTAAGAACATTGATTGTGTACTGGTTGCCGGTACATCAATTCACTGAAGCCATAGTGTAGTTACTATATGTAACCATCTTCACTCAGTTATAGCAGGTCATAACAATCAGTTAAAAGCAATGTTCCCTCTAATTTGTTTCGGCACTGAGCAAATTTCAGGTCTGCTGAATTCTGTGCAATTTCCAGCATGCGTTTACTGTGAACATTGAGGCTGTTCCCACTTTAAGTTACAGTTTGAATAGTGGCCATGCAGGTTTCTGTGGCTATTTGATCATAATGTATACCATCAAAACTATGGGGAAAAGCATCCCATAACATTTTAACATGGAAATAGCTGTTTTATCATTCAGACTACAGTAGCAGCCACTGTGTGGTGTTCAATGTAGGCCTACATTCCATGAGACTTGGAAAAAACATGCAGGGCTTGACAGTAACCTGTTAATCCACTTGTCCTTCAGACAAGGAGCTGACTGAAAATGTTTTCTTTTATGCAAGAAACCACTTTACAAAATAAAATGCATTATTATTCCCATACCATTTTTACAGAGAATCAAACAAATTATACTACCCTCTGCATATTGGCTACTTAGCTTGTTCAACCCTGTCTCAAAATACAACACTGCCACTTTACCGGACTGGCTTTTCAAAGATGTTTTCTGCTCTCTTGAAGCAATCACTCCACTTTTGCTGACTACAAATGATCTATAACTGGGCTAATAATTCACTAACTAGCAAAGGACATGAACAAAATGTGAACACAGGGCTCCATGCACCTCTTGCTTTGATCTCTAAGCAAGTGCATCTACTCATGACCGCTCATGCTATAAACACAGTTCAGTTCAAAGTAAATGGCACAGATCCATATATGGCAATGGTTTATTTGCATATAGGCCTACTGCAGCTCTAGTTGTTTATGCCGTTCAGGCTGAGTAGTGCGTGTCAGTGCAATAGAGTCCTACCCCAATGCATTATTCCTACAATAAAATGTGTTGCATTGAAAGTGGCTTATGCATTGTTGTTCGGGACATTTTTGTAAATTATATTTCCATATTTTTAGCTAGGCTATATGATCACTCCGAAAGTAGATCTGCTGTTGTGTTACTTGTGAGGCACAGCTGAGTGAGCATACATTTAAATAATTTGCTTTTTATTTTAATTTGACTTGGCTGATGGTGCCTGCATCTGATGGTCTGTCTCAGTGGAGGGAGAGAGCAGCAGACTGCGGGTCCACCTCTCAACATCCCTCCTCTCTCCCTTTCCTCCACTGACATTGACCAAAAAGGCACACCGTCTTCCAGCTGATGTGGAAACTCGAGTCGCACTGCATTATTTCTGCCTCATGCACAAATTCATGTTACTCCATGAACAGAGAAAGTGAAATGTTCTTCTATATTAATAAAGACCCAAGCCGCTAATAATATCAAGGCAAGCCTATAGATACGTTTTCCTACTCATTCTTTGGAAGATGGGCTCCCGAGTGGCCCAGTGGTTTAAGGTGATACAGACGACTCCAGGCTGTATCACAACCGGCCGCAATTGGGAGACGCACAATTGGCCCAGTGTTACTGCTGGACTGCTTGTTGTAGCACTGAGTGGAAATGGGAAGAACGTATACTTTTATGTATTCAACACTTTTATAAGCCAAACTTCAAAATTAACTCACAAACAAAAACAGGAGCTCTTTGCTGTATTTGTTGACCGTATCTCACTAATCATCTCTTTTAACGTTTTGAAATCTCACAGAATCAACTTTGCTGTAGCTTTCTTTTATGTCTGCTACGTTACTGCAGACATGGTAATCTGAACCATCCGATTGCCCAGCGGTAGGCCTATAGTGCACTTGATTTGCTCTCTGGGCCCACCTGGAAGGCAGAGTTTGTACCTTCAGACACATGACATGGTTTAAAATTCACAACAGTTTGCCTACCCGGCGTGCAGTTTAGAGGAAACTTTGTTTATAAGATTGATTTTCACAAGTATTCTCTCTCTTCCCTATTTTTCTCTTCCTTTCCACACCTTTTCTCCACTCTGTATCCCAGTGACTGGCAGTGAGGATGCCTGTGTCTACTTCTTCGATGTGGAACGCAACACTAAGGCCATAGTCAACAAGCTGCAGGGTCACGGTGGCCCAGTACTGGATGTCAGCTTCAACTGTGACGAGAGCTTGCTGGCTTCTGCAGACTCCACTGGCATGGTTATCATCTGGAGGCGGGAGCAGAAGTGACCAACCACCAAAAGCTTCCTTCCATGCACTACAAAAAAAGCAACTACCACTTTGAACCATCCAATCACTAGAATGCTAAATACAAGGGGCAGGGAAAGGATAAATGTGTTTTTAAGGCTGGGATTTAGTGGTTACTGTGAGTGTGGTCCCCGCGAACGCAGAAAAATAGCCTTTTTAAATATAGTCAACTAAGTGCGATCTAATTGAATCCCTGTCTAGGTTTTCAACGTAAAAGGGAGCACTGCTCCTCACTGAGGGTCTTGGGAGGTTTGCATGTGTCAAGTAGGACCTGTAATAGTGCTAACTACTTATTGTAAAGCATTAATATAGCAAAATGCAATACAGTAGTATTAAATGACAGCCTTCCTTTAAAGTTGCCCATTTTCCTTCAATCATTCCCATGTTTATTGTTCTACTGATGTGCATGGCTTTCTATCAAGAACCCATCATAGAAATCAGTACTGACATGTTGGAATAACTACTGTGTGTGTATTGGAATAACTACTGTGTGTGTATATATTTAACCCAACAACAACAAAAACTTGATGGAAACTCAAAGAACACCTTGTGTGTTTGAGAATTTGTGTGTTTGTATGTGCCTGTGGTGTCATTTTAATGTCATGGTTGCAAAGAAATATAATATATTTATGATATGCACATACTGAATAAAGTAGCCACTGTACATCTCACAGAGTTGAGTGTTAGTGTTACAATAGAGCTAGCCAGCTTGTAGTTAAAAAGGAAATGTGTTACCTCTGGATCATACAACCATTACAAAGGGGGAAAGAATAGGGTTTTGGGAAGAACGAAAATAAGGTGTGAGGTTAAGACAGGTTTAGGAGCACTTACACGTTTTGCTCTATTAGATATCAGGTAACTTGACCATTATGAAGCCTTTGTGCTTTTTCTGATTACATAAATGCTTCAAAATTCACAAAAAAATACGTTCGCTGATTAAAATGATCTCATGGAACAACACGTTAAAGCGCTCTACGCCTGTTTTTACCATAGACCTTATTTTCCGCGTTTATCCTAAAACCCTACAAAAACTACATTTTCCTATAGGCTTTGTCCAAAGAACCATGGCAGAGTTTGTGCCTACAAAAAAGACGCCATTACTATTGCTCTGTCGCAAAGTTTAAATGTTTATGTTTTTCCACACGTGCGCTAGAAGTCTATTGGTCATTTGAGCTGCCTGTCATTCTATAATCGGATCCAACCATTGGCTAGTTAGACTTCCTGGGATTTTGGCGGTGGAGTAAACATGGAGGAAGATTTAAAAGGTAATTCTAGGGAAAATGTTGGATTTTGCTTACTTTCCTTCCGTAACAATAGCGGTTATACGACAATCATGCTTTAAAAAGAAATACCATATAACGCGGAGTTGATTAGCGAAATGATGATGCACCACAGTTTGAGATATTTGTCGAATTTAGCCAGCTACTGTGGCTATTTCGCAATCAATGGTCGTAGCTATGCCATGCTGATTGTTTGATTTTCATTGATAAACAATAGTGACTATATCTGCTATCACATTTTAAATAGTTAGCAACCTTGCTACTTAACGTTATGCACATAATGTTGAACATGTTGATAACTAAATGGAGTTATGATAGTTGTTGATCGAAGCGACCACAGTTGTGTTCTTTGTGTAACATTAGCTAACGTTAATTAACTGGCTTGTCACTCACTGCAGGGTGCCAAGTTGTATGTAAAGTGACAACGAGCCATTTGCAGGCACTCTGTCGTCATGAAGGGATTGTGTGCTTGGATCTGGGGGTCAACAGGAAACAAATGCACAACTTCGAAGTGGAGTACCTATGTGACTACAAGAGGACACTTGTTCCTGGTAGGAAGACAGCCAATGCCACAGGAGTACCAAAGGTTAGAACAAGTTCTAGCTAAACTTTGGATTGATTTTGGTAGCTAGATATTCAATTGATCCAGCTTGCAGTGCTATACTCTGACGGACATCACAGGCAACATGAACTTGTTCTTTTCAGTTCTTAACTGATGTGGTGCTGTCACTGAAAGCATCCATCTGTACTTGAGAGAGAGAGAGAACTGCTCCCCTGCTCCAACCTCCAACCTGTATGTGTATGTGTGTCTTTCGGAGGGGTTGGGATAAAGCCGGAAGTCACATTTCTGTTGGCCTTGTGTACAATTGGACGTCTAAAGTGATCTTTGTCTACCTTGTCATAGGGGCGCCTGAGTTCAGTATGACTCCTTTCAACTGCTGTTTTTCTTCCTAGGAGCAAGAGTTCTACTTGGTTAAATGGAAGGGTCAACCAGATCACATGAACACCTGGGAGCCGAGGAAAAACCTGCGGTGTGTGGAGCTTCTACGTCAGTTCTGGGACGATGTCTTCCTGGAGCTGCAGAGACAGAAAAAGACTGTAGTCCCCAACCGGTTTGAAACAGAGCTGTCCTCTTACCTGGAGCAGAGGGCCAGGCATAGGCAGAGCCTGCAGAGGTGGGAGGCCCAGATCAACAGTGTTGGAGGCCTCACCAAACGCATCCTGGTCCGCAACCGTGTGGACTTGGAGGGCCCTCCGAATAACTTCACCTACATCAACAACTACAAGGTGTGCAAGGGCTTGTATATCACCAGTACTTTGTATCAATGACATGTTTCAACTAGTGATGTTGCCCTCTTTATGCCTGCGGTATTATGCATCAGCAATAGAGTACAAATATACGCTACCGGTCAAAAGTTTTAGAACACCTACTCATTCAAGGGTTTTAATTTATTTTTTACTATTTTCTACATTGTAGAATAATAGTGAGGACATCAAAACTATGCAATAACACATATGGAATCGTGTAGTAACCAAAATAGTGTTTATTTGAGATTATTTAAATAGCCCCCCTTTGCCTTGATGACAGCTTTGCACACTCTTGGCATTCTCTTAACCAGCTTCATCAGGTAGTCACGTGGAATGGATTTCAATTAACAGGTGTGCTTTCTTAAAAGTTAATTTGTAAATTTTCTTTCCTTCTTAATGTGTTTGAGCCAATCAGTTGTGTTGTGATAAGGTAGGGGGTGTATACAGCCCTTTTTGGTTAAAGACCAAGTCCATATTATGACAAGAACAGCTCAAATAAGCAAAGAGAAACGACAGTCCATCATTGACTGACATTCATGTCTTAAAGTAATCTGGAAAATGTCAAGAACTTTGAACGTTTCATGTGCAGTTACAAAAACCATCAAGCACTGTGATGAAACTGGCTCTCATGAGGATCACCACAGGAATGGAAGACCCAGAGTTACCTCTGCTGCAGAGGATAAGTTCATTAGTTACCAGCCTCTGAAATTGCAGTTCAAATAAATGCTTCACAGATTTCAAGTAACAGACACATCCAACATCTACTGTTCAGAGGAGACTGTGTGAATCAGGCCTTCATGGTCAAATTGCTGCAAAGAAACCACCACTACTAAAGAACACCAATAATAAGAAGAGACTTGCTTGGGCCAACAAACATGAGCAATGGACATTAGACTGGTGGAAATGTTGTTCTTTGGTCTGGAGTCCAAATTTGAGTTTTTTTGTTCCAACTGCCTTGTCTTTGTGAGACACGGTATGGGTGAACAGATCTCCGCATGCGTATGGGTGAACTGATCTCCGCATGCGTAGTTCCCACCATGAAGCATGGAGGAGAAGGTGTGATTGTGTGGGGGTGCTTTGCTGGTGACACTGTATGATTTATTTATAATTCAAGGCACTCTTAACCAGCATGACTACCACAGCGTTCTGCAGCGATACGCAATTCCATCTGGTTTGCACTTAGTCCCACTATCGTTTGTTTTTCAACAGGACAATGACGCAACACACCTCTGGGCTGTGTAAGGGCTATTTGACCAAGAAGGAAAGTGATGGCATGCTGTATCAGATGACCTGGCCTCCACAATCCCCCGTCCTGAACCAAACTGAGATGGTTTGGGATTAGTTGGACCGCAGAGTGCAGGAAATTCAGCCAACAAGTGCTCCGCATATGTGGGAACTCCTTCAAGACTATTGGAAATGCATTCCAGGTGAAGCTTGTTGAGAGAATGCCAAGAGTGTGCAAAGCTGTCACCAAGGCAAAGGATGGCTATTTGAAGAATCTAAAATAAATTTTGATTTTTTTTTTACACTTTATGGTTACTCCATGATTCCATATGTGTTATTTTATAGTTTAAATATCTTTACTATTATTCTATAATGTAGAAAAAAGTTTTAAATAAAGAAAAACCCTTGAATGAGTAGGTGTTCTAAAACTTTTGCCCGGTAGTGTATATAGAAATCAAAGCTTTTTTCCTAGGTGGGTGAGGGCATTTCGATGATGACGATGGCAGTGGGGTGTGAGTGCACCAACTGTTTGGAGAACCCTGTGGGTGGTTGCTGCCCAGGAGTGTCGGGACATGGCTTTGCCTACAACGAGTGTGGGCAGGTGAAGGTTAAGCCTGGGGAGCCCATCTATGAGTGCAACAATATGTGTCGCTGTGGACCAAACTGCCCCAACAGAGTGGTACAGAGAGGTATCCAACATATCCTCTGCATCTTCAAAACAGACAACGGGCGGGGGTGGGGAGTACGGACCTCTGAGCGTATCAGAAAGCATTCCTTTGTCATGGAGTATGTTGGAGAGGTAAATAAGACAACTGATTATAGAGACCACATATTTGGTGCTCGGTTTCTATTATCAGTAACATTTGACAAGCGAACATCAACATACTAACTCGTAGACTTCATCTCATTCAGGACTTGGTGTATCCTGGCTGTGTTATAGTGTAGGGTGGTTCTCTCTTGTGATTGGCTGTTCTGTGTCCCATCCAGATCATCACTACAGAGGAGGCAGAGAGGCGGGGTCAGGTCTATGACAGACAGGGAGCAACGTACCTGTTTGATCTGGACTATGTGGAGGATGAGTACACTATTGATGCTGCTCACTATGGAAATGTATCCCACTTCATCAACCACAGTGTGAGTAGTTCAAGTTCCATTTATTGCCGTTTGTAGGCACAAGTACATAGCCTTATCACAGAGAAATTCCAATCTAGCCTATGTTTGAGTGTCCTAAAAATAGATAAAAAATCATCTTCACCTTTCCTACCTCTATCCCACAGTGCAACCCTAACCTGCAGGTGTATAACGTATTCATAGACAACCTGGATGAGCGACTGCCACGTCTGGCTTTCTTCTCAAACCGTGCTATCAGCGCTGGGGAAGAGCTCACCTTCGACTACAATATGCAGAGTAGGTTTCATCTGATATATCATATCTCCACAGATCCTAAGATCACTGAAATTAAAGATATGGAAATACAGTGAAGAACTGCATTTTTGAGAGGATACAAAATGGAGTAGGAATTCATATGCCTGATATAGAGCAGATGGAAAGGACTCAGGGTAAGACTAAGGACCACCCATTTAGGTCATAGAGCAACCTGTTTCAAGATAACACAATCTATAATTTGGTCTGTCTTCTGTTCTTTTTCTAGTTGATCCAATAGATGTGGAGAGTACAAAGATGGACTCCAATTTCAGCATGACTATTTCACCCAAAAAGGCTTCTCTCGTGACTGGATCACCCAAAAAGGATCCTCTCATGATTGGATCACCCAAAAAGGATCCTCTCATGATTGGATCACCCAAAAAGGATCCTCTCATGATTGGATCACCCAAAAAGGATCCTCTCACGATTGGATCACCCAAAAAGGATCCTCTCACGATTGGATCACCCAAAAAGGATCCTCTCACGATTGGATCACCCAAAAAGGATCCTCTCATGGCTGGATCACCCAAAAAACGAGCGCGCATGGAGTGCAAGTGTGGGACAGACAATTGCAGGGGGTACTTGTTTTAGGGTTGCAGCAAGGACACATTTATACATTTGACTTTTCCAGGATTGTCATCATGACAATTCAAATTTATTTCTGACATTTTAAATGTATACTATGATGTCTGTGAATATTTTGCCCTATTTGATCATAAACTATTCATTAGTGTTTGGGGCATCATTTATTTGTTTCTTACATGTTTAAAAAAAAAAAAAAAAAAAAAAAAAAAAAAAAAAGATGTGGTTTTAGTATATAACACTCAAATCTAAATTGTTTGCTATCCGATCTCATTGAATGTACACTACCTTTCAAAAGTTTGGGGTCACTTAGAAATGTTCTTGTTTTTGAAAGAAAATCACTTTTGTCCACTAATTGATCATTAGAAAACCCTTTCTCAATTATGTTAGCACAGCTGAAAGCGGTTGGTCTGATTAAAGAAGCCATACAACTGGCCTCCTTTAGACTAGTAGAGTATCTGGAGCATCAGCATTTGTGGGTTTGATTACAGGCTCAAAATGGCCAGAAACAAAGGACTTTCTTCTGAAACTCGTCAGTTCATTCTTGTGCTGAGAAATTAAGGCTATTCCATGCGAGAAATTGCCAAGAAACTGGAGCTCTCGTACAGCGCTGTGTACTACTCCCTTCACAGAACAGCGCAAACGGACTCTAACCAGAATAGAAGTGGGAGGCCCCGGTGCACAACTGAGCAAGAAGATAAGCACATTAGTGTCTAGTTTGAGAAACAGATGCCTCACAAGTCCTCAACTGGCAGCTTCACCAAATAGTACCTGCAAAACACCAGTATCAATGTCAACAGTGAAGAGGCGACTCTGAGATGCTGGCCTTCTAGGCATAGTTGCAAACAAAAAGACATCTCAGACTGGCCAATAAGAAGAAAAGATTAAGATTATGAAGGGAGTCGTACACAGTGTTATACGAGATCTTAAGTTTCTTGGCAATTTCTAGCATGGAATAGCCTTCATTTCTCAGAACAAGAATAGACTAGTTTCAGAAGAAAGTCCTTTGTTTCTGGCCATTTTGAGCCTGTAATTGAACCCACAAATGCTGATGCTCCAGATACTCTACTAGTCTAAAGAAGGCCAGTTTTATTGCTTCTTTAATCAGCCCAACTGTTTTCAGCTGTGCTAACATAATTGAGAAAGGGTTTTCTAATGATCAATTAGTCTTTCAAAATGATAACTTGGATTAGCAAACACAACGTGTCATTGGAATACAAGATTATGGTTGCTGATAATGGGCCTGTGTACACCTATGTAGATATTCCATAAAAAATCAGCCATTTCCAGTTATAATAGTCAATTACAACATTAATCATGTCTACACTGTATTTCTGATCCATTTGATGTTATTTTAATGGACGAAATGTGCATTTCTTTCAAAAACAAGGATATTTCTAAGTAACCCCAAACTTTTTTTTCATTGAGGTTGCAATATGTTACAAAGGCCACATTCCAATTGTCGGGAACTCTTCCCAGTGTGCGTTCCAGTCATGTAATTTGACCAGACATTCCATAAAGGATGTCATTCAGTTGCCAAAGCTACACTGTATATTGAGCATGCTACTCATCTTGGTCCAGATCTTTCTGTAAATAAATTTCCTTTTTATTTTTAAGAGTAAAACTAGCTAAATTAATATTTTATTATACCCACTGAATGTTGAGCTCAAGTTGTTTTTCTTTCTTTAATTGCTAAGGATATGGGTCCTATTGAAACTTGAAGTCAGCACTCAGAAGCCAGATCAAAATGCATCAAAAGTAGACTTTATTGGTGAGTGGAAAAACAACTGCCACTTCAAATGCTCTACAAGAGAATATATTACAAAAGAATGCCAGGCCCCTAATCTTCAACCCCAGTTCACTTCTCAGTTTTAGTTTTTTTTTTTGCCTAAAATGACATACCCAAATCTAACTGCCTGTAGCTCAGGACCTGAAGCAAGGATATGCATATTCTTGATACTTTTTGAAAGGAAACACTTTGATGTTTGTGGAAATGTGAAATGAATGTAGGAGACTATAACACATTAGATCTGGTAATAGATAATATGAAGAAAAAAACATGCTTATTTTGTATTTTGTTTGCACCATGGCTTTTGAAATACAAGAGAAAGGCCTTAATGTATTATTCCAGCTGCAATTTAGATTTGTGTGTGCGTGCAAAGTTCTAGACTGATCCAATGAACCATTGCATTTATTTTCAAACTTTTGTATCAAGACTGCCCAAATGTGCCTAATTGGTTTATTAATACATTTTCAAGTTCATAACTGTGCTCTCTCCTCAAACAATAGCATGGTATTATTTCACTGTAATAGCTACTGTAAATTACACAGTGCCGTTAGATTAACAATAATTTAAGCTTTCTGCCAATATCAGATATGTCTATGTCCTGGGAAATAATCTTGTTACTTACAACCTTATGGTAATTGCATTAGCCTACGTTAGCTCAACCGTCCCGCGGGGGACCCGCCGATCCTGTAGAGGTTTCAAGTCAGAAATAATTAACACTGAATTTCAAACATTCCCTGATGGTAAAATAAACTACAAAATCAAATGGATCTTGTTCCAATGCACATGAGATTATTTCCAGTCTAGACTGCAGTTGATCATAACCTACACTGAGTGTACAAAACATATCATGGAAAGAGCAGGTTTTCCTAGACTGACCGGTTGAATACATGTGAAAGCAATGATCCCTTATTGATATCACTTGTTAAATCCGCTTCAATCAAGGTAGATGAAGTGGAGGAGACAGGTTAAAGAAGGATTTTTAAGCCTTGAGACAATTGAGACCTCGATTGTGTATGTGTGCCATTGAGGGGTATGGTAGTAAAAGAAAAAACAATTGAAGTGCCTTTTGAACGGGGTATGGTAGTAAGTGCCAGGCACACCAGTTTGTATGTGTCAAGAACTGCAATGCTGCTGTTTTTTTTAATGGTCAACAGATTCCCGTGTGTATCAAGAATGGTCCACCACCCGAAGGACATCCAGCCAACTTGACACAACTGTGGAAAGGATTGGAGTCAACATTGGCCAGTATACCGGTGGAACACTTTCGACACCTTGTAGAGTCCATGCCCTGACGAATTGAAACTGTTCTGAGGGTAATATGGGGGAGTGCAACTCAAAAGTTTTGTACACAGTATATCCTGCTATTTATGGTGACGTTGCAATCCCCTCTATTGAACTAAAGAAAATCCGTTTTAACATGTTAATGAGATAATCTACTGAGAATGTTCATTACTAGTATTACTACAAACCTGCTTCTCATACTACATGTCTCCACACACACATCATCTGCACATTACAAATGAAACAAAGTCGTAATACATTTGCAAAAATAGTAGCGTCTGATAAACATTCTCTTTACAAAAAAAGGTCAGATAGGCATTTCTGTATGATACAAACAAAACACCCCCATCCCATCACACGATACAGTAGTATCATGTGATGGTGAACACAAACAGCTCATGGCGGTGCAGCTGTTGGTGTTGTCTAGTCCTGCTGTAGGTGGGCAGATGGGCCCTCAGCACTTTCCTCAAGTCCTCATTGAGCAGGAGGCAGAAGATAGGGTTGACTCCTGCTTGGGCGAAGCTCATCCACACTGTGATGGAGAGGTACCTATGAGGGATGGAGCAGGACTTGACAAACACCCTCCAGAAACAGGCCACTATGTAGGGAGCCCAGAGCACCAGGAAGAGCAGAGTGATGATGTAGAACATCCTGCCTAGCCTCCTCTCAGATCTGACCTCCTCCATGCCCAGCAGGCGTTGCTGCTGCTGGTTGTGCAAAGTCTGCCTGATGCCCAGCAGGGTGGGGGGCATTGGGCCTCGGCCAAAGCCTGCTATCCAGTTGGCTGCTGCCTGACCTGTGGCACCCGGGCCGTGGAAGGTCCAGTTCTGGCTGATGGCTGGAATTAGCTGGACAGGCTTCATCTTGCGGTGCTTGTATTCAAACAGCAGGAGTTTGGTGTAGAAACCATGAGTGGCCAGGACCACAATGGCCAGCATGAGCATGAAACCCAGAGTGTCATTGGTCTTAAGGTAGCGATGCTCAAAAATGCACTGGTCTTCGTCTTGAATGAACTTGTACGTCCCCACGTCAAAGACAGGCGGAGACGCCATGGCAATGGCCAAAGTCCAGACCATGCAGATGATGGCAGCGCAGGTCCAGACCGTCATGCGTTTGGCGTAGAAGCGGTGGTGGGCGATGGCCAGGTAGCGGGTCACAGCCACACAGAACAGCATGAAGGCAGCGTGAAAACAGAAGAGCACAGCTAGGAAGGCCACCAGCTTACAGCTGAAGGCACTGTAGGTCCATGCTGAGCTGTTGTGGACAGACACCAGCACGAAGGGGAAGCAGGCAGCAGAACGGATGACATCAGCTAGGCAAAGGTCCAGCAGGAAGAAATAGGGGGCCTTGTGAAGGGCCCGGTCTCGGAGGACCAGCAGAGACACCAGCAGGTTGCCTGCTAGGCTGACACAGAGGATCAGGCCCAGGAACACCAACTTGACATAGGTGGACACGGCCGCAGCTGAGATTCCTTCACTGCTGGTGCTGCTAATACTACTGGCCCTCTGTGAGGCCAACACTGCCAGCAGGCTCCCTGGGCCATCTATGCCAAAGATCTGGGTCTGGTTAGACATGCCTTCAACTCTATGATTCTAGGGGTCGCCACTCTTCCGCCTATGGCACGGCAGCCCTCCTATCGTCCGTCCTGGGTTTTCTTCCTTTGTCCCTTCTCTTACAGGGATATGTGAGGATCCATTCTACATAACAGGCTCATTTGTCTCCATTACATTTAGCACCTGTGAACAAAGAAACAGAAGACAGTGCATTGACACTAACTCCAGGAGGACATAGCTAACATATTTATACATTTACCAGAGCAATCATCTGTAAAACAGGCAGCCTTGGCTCATACCTTTGTCAGACCGATTCGGATCCATAAAAACAACAAAGAAAACTAAAACATGGCTTCCAGAAACGTGTGTTGGGCAACAGTGAGGATATCTCCACCTTCCTGTCTTTCTATTGCTGGGATCAAATCAGCAGTTCTCCAGCATGCCCGCTCCTTGGCGCTCTCAATAATTACCTTGCCTGTTGCTAAGATACAACCGCTCACATACTTTGTTCAGGAGTGTAGGTGTTTGAGTGCATGCATGGCGGTGTATAGGGGATGGAGCAGAGGACAATCAATCAGGTACAATAAGACAGACCACAATAGAGCAACTAATTCACATTCTAAATGTGAAAATTGTGTGTGCCAAAAAAGGGTACTTAAAATTGATTGTATGTGATTAAAAAGACACTGTAAAATGGAAATAAAGTTACCATTTGGGCCTACAGCTGAACAAAAGGAGTTGGGAAGCAGATGTGGCTCTATGAGTATATCTGAGAGTGATTGATTAACCTGTTGACTTCATAGAATATAAACGATTCCCTAATATTTGAATACATAGGCCATGAACAATGTAGGCCTAAACGTAATACCAATATAGCAAGGAAATGTTTACATTGCATGCAGGACATTGAAGAGGAAACTAGATAATATTTTTGCACATTAGAATACCATAACCCAAACATGTTGTAACTTAATTCTAGAAGCCGCAGGTACAATAAAGAAATCTAACTAACGGACCTTCGGGAATTCATTGTTGTGGCCAGCACTCAAACATTTAGCACCATGGACAGCACCACACCAGCGGGAATTAAAACAAAGGACTGATCGCAGGTTTATCAGCACCACTGCCACTGAACAGCGTCGCGCCCAGGCAACTCATATAACGATAAGGACGCACCTGTTGTTGGAGCTGGGTCTGCAGGGAGGCCTAAATAAATGGAAGATTATTGCAATACTGCTTTCATCCCAAATAAGACTGTGGATTTATGCAATCTTAATCATAGGCCTTGCTACTAATGACTAGCTTTGATTAGAAACATATTTCTGCATTAACTCAAATCACTTAATCAATACTTTTTATATGTTTTAAGTAATGCCCCGTGAGCATCCAGCATGAGAAAGAGATATAAACAGGTGGATCATTATGTTCCATTTGGTAATTTGATTCATATACAAAAATAACTTACCTTCGATTTCTGGGGTTTGTAAAGATGCGGGAAACCTCAGTCAGAGAGGCGGCACTGACACTGATATTAACACATTCTTCAGTCAATATTGAAACGACCACACTCAAGATAGGCTATGTTTGTCCTCTGAGCGATGATACGATTCGGCCACAGGTAGCCTAATGTTCACTGAGCCTCTTAAACATAAGTTTCACACAGACAAAGGTTGTGTCCAATTTTCGTGTCCATCATTCCATGTAATTTGTACGATCTTCGGATGTATTGTCACGTCGAGGTAAATATATAGTCTAAAGACAATTTAGGAAAGGTTGCAGCACGTAGGCGGCTAGCTTCTATGTAGCCTGCAATACAACCTATCTTCCTCTATATCGTCAGATCTAAGATTTTCATAGCGGTGAAATATCGAGTTTCCCTTGACGAACGTCTTGACGCTCCTTGTTTATGCATTTCCATCCATCCGTCTTCAAAGTAACCTCGATGAATCTCTATTTTTATTATTTAGAAGTGAACGCTGTGCATTTATTAACCCCGTCATTTGTAGCCAGTCTGTTTTTGTTTTTTTTTTTTTTGTCAGGTGAAGGTCCACATTGCATTTGTCTGCCTAATTCTAGCGGACCGCATTTGATTTGGCATATTGAAAATTATAATTATTGGAATTCCTATCGCATTACGGTCAAACTAAAAAAGGTTGAGTATTTAAATGAATGATTTTAAAGTAATCCAATTAATTAAATGGCTGCTTGTGTGGATGCTGCTCGCCTATTCGCGGAGTTCGTCGGTTCTATTCGTAGGAGAG
The DNA here is from genome assembly GCF_036934945.1 of Oncorhynchus masou masou. Lineage (NCBI taxonomy): Eukaryota > Metazoa > Chordata > Actinopteri > Salmoniformes > Salmonidae > Oncorhynchus > Oncorhynchus masou. Next base: position 22,153,863 of record NC_088229.1, read on the forward strand.
AGAGAGAGAGAGAGAGAGAGAGAGAGAGAGAGAGAGAGAGAGAGAGAGAGAGAGAGAGAGAGAGAGAGAGAGAGAGAGAGAGAGAGAGCGTCAGGGTCATAACTAAACCTATGAAATACAACGCGATAAATTCAACATCATTTAAATAAACACCTGAAAAAAAAGTGATTAACGCATGTTTGGTATTTCTTGGATGGGGGGCTAATCCCTATCAACTCATGATTTTCCCTTGTATGGTGCCTTCGGAAAGTATTCAGACCCATTGACTTTTTCCACATTTTTGTTATGTTACAGCCTTATTCTAAAATGGATTAAATAAAACAATATCCTTAGTAATCTACACACAATTCAGCATAATGACATTGCAAAAACATTTTTTGGGGAATTTTTGCAAATGTATTACAAACAAAAAACAGCAATACATTATTTTCATAAGAAATCAGACCTTTTGCTATGAGGCTCGAAATTGAGCTTTTTAGACATTTTTGCAAATGTATTAAAAGTACAAAACATTAATACCTTATTTACATAAGTATTCAGACCCTCTGCTACGAGACTTGAAATTGAGCTCAGGTTCATCCTGTTCCCATTGATCATCCTTGAGATGTTTCTACAACATGATTGGAGTCCACCTGTGGGAAATTCAATTGATTGGACATGATTTGGAAAGGCTTACACCTGTCTAAATAAGGTCCCACAGTGACAGTGCATGTTAGAGTAAAAACAAAGTCATGACGTCGAAGGAATTGTCTGTAGAGCTCAGAGACAGGATTGAGTTGAGGCACAGATCTGGGGAAGGCTACCAAAACATTTCTGCAGCCCAGCAAACTGAGAAATCGGGGGGAAAAGGCCTTGGTCAGGGAGGGGACCAAGAACCCGATGGTCACTCTGACAGAGCTCTAGAGTTCCTCTGTGGAGATGGGAGAACCTTCCAGAAGGCCAACCATCTCTGCAGCACTCCACCAATTAGGCATTTATGGGTGGCAAGACGGAAGCCACTTTTTGGAGTTTGCCAAAAGGCACCTAAAGACTCTCAGACTATGAGAAACAAGATAATCAGGTCTGATGAAACCAAGATTGAACTCTTTGGCGTGAATGCCAAGCGTCACATCTGGAGGAAACCTGGCACCATCCCTACGATGAAGCATAGGTGGCAGCATCATGCTGTGGGGATGTTTTTCAGCGGCTGCGACTGGGAGACTGGTCAGGATCGAGGCAAAGATGAATGGAGCAAATTATAGAGAGATTCTTGATGAAAACCTGCTCCAGAACCTCAGACTGGGCCGAAGGTTCACCTTCCAACAGGACAACGACCCCAAGCACACAGCCAAGACAGTGCAGGAGTGGCTTCAGTATAAGTCTCTGAATGTCCTTGAGTAGCCCAGCCAGAGCCCGGACTTGAACCTGATTGAACATCTCTGGAGAGATCTGAAAATAGCTGTGCAGCAACACTCCCCATCCAACCTGACAGAGGTTGAGAGGATCTGCAGAGAAGAATGGGAGAAACTCCCCAAATACAGGTGTGCCAAGCTTGTGGCATCATACCCAAGAAGACTAACTGGCTGTATTCGCTGCCAAACATGCTTCAACAAAGTACTGAGTAAAGGGTCTGAATATTTATGTAAATATGATATTTCAGTTTTTGATATTTTATAAATGTGCAAACATTTTTTTTTAAGAATAAGTTTTTTCTTTGTCATTATGGGGTATTGTGTGTAGATTGATGAGGGGGAAAAACTATTTAATACATTTTAGAATAAGGCTTTAATGTAACAAAAATGTTGAAATAGTCAAGGGGTCTGAGTACTTTTCGAAGGCACAGTATGTGTTAAAGATCAAACATCAGGACTTCGGAGTGGAAATAAATTGTGACCATAATCAATTCTGAACAACCTATGTGTTATAGAAACTGTTACAAAGCCCAACAGTGATTATAAAACACCTCTATAAGAGTAAAATATCTTAAAGGTTAGATATTTTATAGCTATACAAAAATACTGTATGTTAACAAGCCAAAAAGGGACAAGACTGCCATCACTTTTGTCTGTGTAGTCAACAACATTCGCTGGGGGGCTACCCTGGCAAATTATCGACCTTTAAAGACTGATCTCAGTTTATAATGGCGGCTCTGGCCTCTGTAGCATGACACCGTGACTTCACTGCAATGCATGACCTTTTCAGTAATATCAGTAGCTCATGTTGCCTGGGGATATTTCCATTTGATCCAGGCCTGAGACACTTTATGATTCCCCTCTGTTCTAGCTGGCCAATCAGCTAATCCCCAACTCAATTTTGTCCGCTGGTGATTTTAATTTGTTCCCCAATTATTCTGAGCAAAACATTATATTCATATATTTTTCTTGTGAATTTTCATTGTTGGACACAAGACATAATAATTTCAAACCTTGCTTACATTTGTATATGATCTCATGCGTGGAAATACTTGGGAACAGTTTTCCTCAATTAAAATCACTTGGATTTCCTAAATGATTATGAATTAGTCAAATTGTCTATCTATTTGGGCTTCAATTGCAGTCAATTTGCAGTCTACAAATGATTTGTAATTATGTTCCGGCCCCCTAACCATCCGTTCAAGACAAATCAGCCCATGGCTGAATCTAGATCATGATCCCTGAGCTAGAGGCTGATAAAACATACTATTGTTAAACTATAGTCTTATACTACATCAAAAAGTGTATTTAACGTGTATCACAACTTTATGCGTGGTAGATTTTTATCAGTTAGTAATTTGTCTTGTGACTGTGGATGAAAATGGCTTACCTCAAAATGAGTACAGGTGTGATGTTGTGTGTCAGTATTTAGAATCATATTAATTAGAACAGAGCGAAAGAAAGAAAGAAGAAAAGAAAGAGATAAGATAGAAATAAAGACCAGCACATAGTTTATTCATCTGATTTTATGGGAACCATAACGCGCCATACCCAGACATACACACACCGCAAACACATAAATCACTTCAAACATCCTTTCAGGTATCATCACAGTGAAGAGTTGTTAAAACTCAGTCAGTCTAATTTCTGTCTATCTAGATTTGTGGCTAGATAAATTGTGAAACTGTGTAGGCTTTAACTTGCATGAGCTACCATCTGATAGCAGCAACAGTAGACTACTGTAAAAGGATTACCACAGCACACCACTATTCTAAAATGTGAGGACTGGCACTTCTCAAAGCACAAATGACAACATTTTGCATTAGGCAGTCATATGAACATACTTTATCTTGTAGCTACTGTCCTTACCCAAGGAACCTGTGTTTACCTTACAATCTACTGCTTCACCAGTTTCAGTCTCCCAGCCCAATCTAGAACATACATTCCGATTCCAAACAGCCGACAGTCACACTTCTCAACAATTCTTTGGATTTCCATGTTTTATACACAAAATCATACTCAAACCCTTTAAGAACAAAATTAGGCCTTAGTTTTGCATGGCTATGTTTTAACGAACTCAAACAGTTTTTTGACTAACTCTTGGCATGGAACACTGGAAATCCAATTAACTTCTCGCTACTTTTAACAAACAAGATCCCTTCTCTTTTGTGAAAACAAACACAAATATACACACTTCCACAGGCACACATTTAAAATAAAACACCAGGAACCAATTGTGCACATAATACAACATTGTTTGGTAACATGAAAAGGCACTTAAAAAGGGGTTAAGTCACGTCACACGTTTTAAAAGGAGGAACCCCTCAAAACACCTCAGAAACAGAGGGAGACAAGGAATAGTCCCATGAAGAGGAAGGTGCTGGGTTCATGAAGCCCGACGACGAGACCAATGGCCACACTCAGGAATATGATGGATGGGATCAGTGTCCTGTCCAGGGTCGGTTCAGCCTGGGGGCTTAGGGGCTTGGTGATCTGAGCCTCTGATGATCTGCTTGGTAGACCTGTTTCTGAGGAAACCTGGAAAGTCTCATCCTCTTCGTCAGCTGAAGTAGCGTCTTCCTCATTTGAACTGCTAGTACCATCTTGGGTCATGGTCATGGATGATTCTGAGATGTTCTCTGTGACTGCAAAAGATACTGTTTTGCGCTGAACTCCCAGAGGTGTCTGGCTCTCCAACCCAGGAGTGGTGTGTTCCCTAGCAGTGATGTCATCCTGCTGCTTAGAGTTGCCTGAGTCCTCAGAGAGCACAGCTGCCAGCTCGCTCAGGCCGGCTGCCACCCCTCGCTTGAAGCGCTGGTGAGACACAGGGTGGGATGTCTGTGAGATGTCATTGGGCAGCTCAGCAGTGTGGCTGGCCAGATTCTGGGTCATTCTGTCCTCTCCTGTGGGCCCAAGGTGTGTCACGGTCACCATGGGAGGGTGCCACGGACAGATGGCTACTACATCTACAACTACACCTACTTCGCCACCTGCCTGGAAGCTCTCTAGCTTGGGCCCAACAGCCTCTAGCATCAGGACTCCATCTTCTCTGGCCATGCCGTCATCCATTGATGTCAGCTGCTTATCATCAGACTCTTCAGGGAGAGATGGGGAGGCCTCAGATTTGCTACCCTCTTCAGCTCTGCTGAGCTTACAGTGGGTGGAATCTGAGGGATGTTCTAGGCGACTTGAGGAGCTGGTGCTTGTCTCCTGAATTCTGAAGGACTTCTCGTTTTCCTCCTCGGCATCTTTCTCTGCTTCCTGCCTTGGATCCTCCTCCACCTTTGACCCATGCTCCGGCACCTCGAACTCCACCTCCTCAACATCCTCCTCCTCCTCCACCAACTTCCCCATCACTATATTTGGTGTTGCAGAAAGCACACTCTGATATAAAACATCTTCCAGTGAAGAAGGCATGTTGGCTTGGATCTCCATGTGAGGTGGGTCAAGTTCGGAGTGTGGTTCTGTGTGTTCCAGAGTGAAGGCTCCTCCCTCCTCCTCCTCTTTTTCCTCCTCATCAACATCTGAGGCTTCAGTCATGCTGCTGTGGAGAGGTGTTGGAGACGAGCTCCGAGGTGTGGAAGAACTACTATCTTTGGGCTCTTCCTGGGATGTTCCTCCTCCCTTTTCCTCATTCTTGTCATCTGATGCTTCAGCAATGCTGACATGGGGTGGTGTTAGAATGTGCAGGTGTGTAGAGGGACTACTATCCTCCTCCTTCTCTTTCTCACCATCTAAGACTTCATCCATATTGCTGGGGAAAGGTGAAGGAACATGCATAGGTGTGGGGTGACTACTATCTTTGGGCTCCACCTGGAAGGTTCCTCCCTTTTCCTCCTTCTTGCCATCTGATGCTTCAGCAATGCTGATGTGGAGTGGTGGTGGAACATGTTCTTCTAATTCAGAGTCCAGTTTGGGTATTTCACAATCCAGTTTTAGTAATTCACAGTCCAGTTCCTGTGAAGGCTCTGGTTCAGTGGTCAGTTGGTTGGCTTCAGATGCTACAGGTTTGGATATTACTTCATTGGATTGTGTTGTGGATGTGGAAAACACATGAGGTGATTGTTTACCCAGGGATACAGTGGCACTGGACAGTGTTCCATCTGCTAATGGAAGGTCTAGGTTGGCTGGGAGAGGAGAACTGGGTATGTCATCGGCATTCTGTAGGAATAACACAAAAATAAAGAAATGAGCTTTTGGGTAGAATGGTTGCAGATCTGTTTGTTCTGTACAGCCAACTGCTAAGGTCGTTGTTTGACATGACAAAGAATCTAAGAGTTAGCTATACAGCACAAATACTGTAGATCTGGTACCAGGCTAGCTTTGAGGCACAGGGACGAGTCACAAATTGTGTTGAACACTAATATCACCACAGAGGAAAAGCAACTCAATGCATACTGAAAGGTTGGAATCCATGCTGATGTTATAAAACATTGTGGAGGACATATCATAAAAGGTCAAATGTATGTTTACATGACCCATGCATTTATGTAGGAGACAAAATACACTGACAGCAATCAACAACCAATAATTATCGATCAATCTTAAATCCAAAATAATTGTGTTTATCTGTTCATCCAAGATAAATGGTACCAAATGAACAATCACACTTACCCTCAATGGAAGACTGTGCAACTCTCCCCCCAAAAAAAAACTACTAATGATCTTAAAGACATTAAAATATGGCAATTGTTCATTAGAAGGACAGTGGATGATAAGGATGAAACATTACATACAGTACCTTGCGAAAGTATTCGGCCCCCTTGAACTTTGCGACCTTTTGCCACATTTCAGGCTTCAAACATAAAGATATAAAACTGTATTTTTTTGTGAAGAATCAACAACAAGTGGGACACAATCATGAAGTGGAACGACATTTATTGGATATTTCAAACTTTTTTAACAAATCAAAACTGAAAAATTGGGCGTGCAAAATTATTCAGCCCCTTTACTTTCAGTGCAGCAAACTCTCTCCAGAAGTTCAGTGAGGATCTCTGAATGATCCAATGTTGACCTAAATGACTAATGATGATAAATACAATCCACCTGTGTGTAATCAAGTCTCCCTATAAATGCACCTGCACTGTGATAGTCTCAGAGGTCCGTTAAAAGCGCAGAGAGCATCATGAAGAACAAGGAACACACCAGGCAGGTCCGAGATACTGCTGTGAAGAAGTTTAAAGCCGGATTTGGATACAAAAAGATTTCCCAAGCTTTAAACATCCCAAGGAGCACTGTGCAAGTGATAATATTGAAATGGAAGGAGTATCAGACCACTGCAAATCTACCAAGACCTGGCCGTCCCTCTAAACTTTCAGCTCATACAAGGAGAAGACTGATCAGAGATGCAGTCAAGAGGCCCATGATCACTCTGGATGAACTGCAGAGATCTACAGCTGAGGTGGGAGACTCTGTCCATGGGACAACAATCAGTCGTATATTGCACAAATCTGGCCTTTATGGAAGAGTGGCAAGAAGAAAGCCATTTCTTAAAGATATCCATAAAAAGTGTTGTTTAAAGTTTGCCACAAGCCACCTGGGAGACGCACCAAACATGTGGAAGAAGGTGCTCTGGTCAGATGAAACCAAAATTGAACTTTTTGGCAACAATGCAAAACGTTATGTTTGGTGTAAAAGCAACGCAGCTCATCACCCTGAACACACCATACCCACTGTCAAACATGGTGGTGGAAGCATCATGGTTTGGGCCTGCTTTTCTTCAGCAGGGACAGGGAAGATGGTTAAAATTGATGGGAAGATGGATGGAGCCAAATACAGGACCATTCTGGAAGAAAACCTGATGAAGTCTGCAAAAGACCTGAGACTGGGACGGAGATTTGTCTTCAACAAGACAATGATCCAAAACATAAAGCAAAATCTACAATGGAATGGTTCAAAAATAAACATATCCAGGTGTTAGAATGGCCAAGTCAAAGTCCAGACCTGAATCCAATCGAGAATCTGTGGAAAGAACTGAAAACTGCTGTTCACGAATGCTCTCCATCCAACCTCACTGAGCTTGAGCTGTTTTGCAAGGAGGAATGGGAAAAAAATTCAGTCTCTCGATGTGCAAAACTGATAGAGACATACCCCAAGCGACTTACAGCTGTAATCGCAGCAAAAGGTAGCGCTACAAAGTATTAACTTAAGGGGGCTGAATAATTTTGCACGCCCAATTTTTCACTTTTTGATTTGTTAAAAAAGTTTGACTTATCCAATAAATGTTGTTCCACTTCATGATTGTGTCCCACTTGTTGTTGATTCTTCACAAAAAAAATACAGTTTTATATCTTTATGTTTGAAGCCTGAAATGTGGCAAAAGGTCGCAAAGTTCAAGGGGGCCGAATACTTTCGCAAGGCACTGTATATGGCTTCTAAAGAAACACAAACACACACATATACAGGCTGTATAGATAAAACCATATGGACGTCATATGTTTTAGATTGAGTAAACACTTACATGACACTTGTTGAAACATCCATACCAAGACGATGGATCATTTGCAAATTCAAATTTCTAAGGCATGATACCCTTAGATGTATATTCTTTAGAAGAATATCAGTAAATATATTGTATGTAGGCTACGGTGGAGGCTGCTGAGGGGAGGACGGACATTGGAACAGAGTCTCTTGGCCGGAATGGAGTGAATGGAATGATATCAAACACATAAAAGCAATGTGTTTGATACCATTCCAGCCATTATTATCATCCACTCAGCAGCCTCCACTGGTAGGCTACTGTTATACTACAATGGAATGGCTACTGCTACAGAAAGATTGTCTGTCATGACTGAGCCATTTGTGTTATTGAGAAATAGGTGGCAAATGATCAAACACTCAAACTGATGCACAATCATGCACACATGGTGAATAAGAACTAGGGTTGAAAAATTTCCCGGTATTTTACAAATGTTCCATCCCGAGAATAAATCACTTTTCTCCCAGGTAACCTGGTATTTCCCACCAAATCTGGAAGTGTCATTAAAAGCATTATAAAGCATATATAGTTGAAGTCGGAAGTTTAAATACATTTACATTGGAGTCATTAAAACTAGTTTTTCAACCACTCCACACATTTCTTGTTAACAAACTATAGTTTTGGCAAGTCGGTTAGGACATCTAGTCATTTTTCCAACAATTGTTTACAGACAGATTATTTCACTTATAATTCACTGTATCAAAATTCCAGTGGGTCAGAAGGTTACATACACTAAGTTGACTGTGCCTTTAAACAGCTTGGAAAATTCCAGAAAATGATGTCATGGCGTTTGAAGCTACTGATAGGCAAATTGACATCATTTGAGTCAATTGGAGGTGTACCTGTGGATGTATTTCAAGGCCTACCTTCAAACTCAGTGCCTCTTTGCTTGACATCATGGGAAAATCAAAAGAAATCAGCCAAGACCTCAAAAGAACAATTGTAGACCTCCACAAGTCTGGTTCATCCTTGGGAGCAATTTCCAAACGCCGGAAGGTACTACGTTCATCTGTACAAACAATAGTACACAAGTATAAACACCATGGGACCATGCAGCTGTCATACCGCTCAGGAAGGAGACGGGTTCTGTCTCCTAGAGATGAACATACTTTGGTGCGAAAAGTGCAAATTAATCCCAGAACAACAGCAAAGGACCTTGTGAAGATGCTGGAGGAAACAAAAGTATCTATATCCACAGTAAAACGAGTCCTATATTGACATAACCTGAAAGGCAGCTCAGCAAGGAAGAAGACACTGGTCCAAAACAGCCATAGAAAAAGCCAGACTACAGTTTGCAACTGCACATGGGGACAAAAATTGTACTTTTGGAGAAATGTCCTCTGGTCTGATGAAACAAAAATGGAACTGTTTGGCCATAATGACCATTGTTGTGTTTGTAGGAAAAAGGGGGAGGCTTGCAAGTCGAAGAACACTATCCCAACCATGAAGCACGGGGGTGGCAGCATCATAATGTGGGGGTGCTTTGCTGCAGGAGGGACTGGTGCACTTCACAAAATATATGGCCTCATGAAGATGGAAAATGATGTGGATATATTGAAGCAACATCAAAAGACATCAGTCAGGAAGTTAAAGCTTGGTCACAAATGGGTCTTCCAAATGGACAAGGACCCCAATCATACTTCCAAAGTTGTGGCAAAATGGCTTAAGGACAACAAAGTCAAGGTATTGGAGTGGCCATCACAAAGCCCTGACCTCAATCCTATAGAAAATTTGTGGGCAGAACTGAAAAAGCGTGTGTGAGCAAGGAGGCCTACAAACCTGACTCAGTTACACCAGCTCTGTCAGGAGGAATGGGCCAAAATTCACCCAATTTATTGTGGGAAGCTTGTGGTAGGCTACCCAAAACGTTTGACTCAAGTTAAACAATTTAAAAGCAATGCTACCAAACACTAATTGAGTGTATGTAAACTTCTGACCAACTGGGAATGTGATGAAAGAAATAAAAGCTGAAATAAATAATTATCTCTACTATTATTCTGACATTTCACAATCTTAAAATAAAGTGGTGCTCCTAACTGACCTAAAACGGGGAATTTTTACTTGGATTAAATGTCAGGAATTGTGAAAAACTGAGTTTGAATGTATTTGGCTAAGGTGTATGTCAACTTCCGACTTCAACTGTAAATATGTCTGGATTTGATTAGAGCTTTCATCAGCTTTGAAAATTAAAACCTGATGCTACCTGACCCTGATGAGCCATATATTAAATACATTTAATGAGCCCGACATTAACGACATTTAATGAGCCCGACATTAATGACATTTAATGAGCCCGATATTAACGACATTTAATGAGCCCGAGCCCAAAATATCCCAAATAATTGTGCCATTATCCAATACATATATGATATTGGCTACTGCACATTACCTGCGACAGAAAAACATAAAAGCCCATAGATGTAGCTGGCTATATAGGCTCTTGGGTAAATAAATTAAACTAGCTCCAGTAGGCTAGTCTTTTTGAGTGTGAACTGCATTACTGTACTGTATTATACTGTATTATATGGACTGGAATTACGCACATCGTTCAAACCATGCTAAAGCAGAAGACAACATGTGATTCTGGTGGAGCATATTCGGCCTACAAAGTTAGAAGTATAGACTAGCGAATTTGATTTTAATTTAGAAATATAATAGGGCCTATTTGTATCATTAGTAAGCTGACATATATATATACCGTTCATAGCATTCCCCCTAATGTTATTAGCCTACCTCATTTTTCTCTCTATTGTTGCTTCATTCCTTCCTCACTTTCAACAGTTACATTTAATACATTTCGTTGTCCTTATTTTCATAATTCTAATGACATCCTTGAAAAATATAGGACTAGAATTAGATGCAGAAGGCTTTCACTTCTCTTCACGAAGATTGAATGGTTATGGGTCTGAATAAATAATTGACATAGCCTTCCGCCATCACACGTTCGCTCTTCTTTCAAACTACCCGTTCTATTGGCTGCTGTATTTAACGTTCAGCAAAAAAGAGCTTGAGTCCCTCTTGGAATAGTCTATTGGTATAAGAAATGCAAAAACAAATGTAGTGGCAAGAAACAGTATGTGAACCCTTTGGAATTACCTGGACTTCTGCATGAATTGGTCATAACATTTGATCTTCATCTAAGTCACAACAATAGACAAACACAGTCTGCTTAATAACACACAAACAATTATACATTTCCATGTCTTTATTGAACACACCGTGTAAACATTCACAGTGCAGGGTGGGGAAAGTATGTGAACCCTTGGTTTTAATAACTGGTTGACCCTACTTTGGCAACAATAACCTCAACCAAACGTCTTCTGTGTTTTGGGTTGTTGTCCTGTTGCATCACCCAACTTCTGTTGAGCTCCAATTAGCGGACAGAAATCCTTGCATTCTTCTGCAAAATGTCTTGATAAACTTGGGAATTAATTTTTCAGAGGATGATAGCAAGCTGTCCAGGCCCTGAGGCAAAAAAGCAGCCTCAAACCATGATGCTCCCTCCACCATACTTTACAGTTGGAATGATGTTTTGATGTTGGTGTGCTGTGTGTTTTTTCTCCACACATAGTGTTGTGTTCCTTCCAAACAACTCAGCTGTAGTTTCATCTGTCCACAGAATATTTTGCCAGTAGCGCTGTGGAACATCCAGATGCTCTTTTGCGAACTTCAGATGTGCAGCAATGTTTTTTTTGGACAGCAGTGGCTTCTTAACATTAACATAACATTTAAGTCATTTAGCAGACGCTCTTATCCAGAGTGACTTACAAATTGGTGAATTCACCTTCTGACATCCAGTGGAACAGCCACTTTACAATAATTCTTCTGTGGTGTCCTCCCATGAGCACCATTCTGGTTTAGTGTTTTACGAATCGTAGACTCGTCAACAGAGATGTTATTGTGTTCCAGAGATTTCTTAAAGTCTTTAGCTGACACTCTAGGATTCGTCTTAACCTCATTGAGTATTCTGCACTGTGCTCTTGCAGTCATCTTTGCAGGACGGCCACTCTTCTAGGGAGAGTAGCAACAGTGCTGAACTCTCCATTTATAGACAATTTGTCTTACCGTGGACTGATGAACATCAAGGCTTTTAGAGATACTTTGGTAACCCTTTCCAGCTTTATGCAAGTCAACCATTTTTAATCTTGGGTCTTCTGAGATCTCTTTTGTTGAGGCATGGTTCACATCAGGCAATGCTTCTTGTGAATAGCAAACTCAATTTTTGTGAGTGTTTTTTATAGGGCAGGGCACCTCTAACCAACATCTCCAATCTCGTCTCAATGATTGTACTCCAGGTTGGCTGACTCCTGACTCCAATTAGCTTTTAGAGAAGTCATTAGCCTAGGGGTTTACATACTTTTTCCAACCTACACTGTGAATGTTTAAACTATGTATTCAATATAGACAAGAAAAATACAGTTATTTGTGTGTTATTAGTTTAAGCAGAATGTGTTTGTCTGTTGTTGTGAGTTAGATGAAGATCCAATCTAATTTTATAACCAATTTATGCAGCAATCCAGATAATTCCAAAAGGTTCACATACTGTTTCGTGACACTGTATGTCCAACAAGCTATTCTAGTCTAGCTTTTCCTGCATTGGACTCCAAGAGCTGAGGAGCGTTTTTTAAGGAAAGGCCAGCAAGGCACAGGTGCTTGCATATTGCGCAGAGACAGAGGCTATAAGTTAGACGCTTCTCATGAATAACCCATCATTAGTTAACTAAATATAATGCAAATACTGCATTGAATGTGTTACCTAAAGAGGTAGGCTAGGAAATCTATATATAGGGTATATATCAATATAGAACATAATTATCTATTTGGATGCAATATGAATGGAGTTGATGGAGAGCGAGAAAGACTGCGAGAGACTGCTCTCTCGTGCACTGATTTAAAGCAACAAAATTCAAGTGAAAGGCTGTTTTAAATTCTGGAGCTGCAATTAAAAACATAATCATCTTTACAATTAAAAAACAATGCCAGATGTAGATGGGTAAATTAGACACGGATTCTGTCTTTATATTAGTGTAAAATAGGCTATACTGCAGCAAATGTAGGCATACCTACCACAATAAATAAAGTTACCAAGATGAGTTGACCCTGAACGTTGATTCATCATGCAGAGGCCGTAGCCAGATTTAGGCATTGCATATCATTTAACAGTTCCATTTCACACCATGTTGTTGCTATAAATACATTCTTATAATTTGTCTGTAATACCAACATGTTTCAAGCAGACCACCATAGTCCCTGTGCCCAAGAACACTAAGGTAACCTGCCTAAATGACTACTGACCAGTAGCACATCTGTAGCCATGAAACGCTTTGAAAGGCTGGTCATGGCTCACATCAACACCATTATTCCCGAAACTCTAGACCCACTCCAATTTGCATACCGCACCAACAGATCCACAGACGATGCAATCTCTATTGCACTCCACACTGCCCATTCCCACCTGGACAAAAGGAACACCTATGTGAGAATGCTATTCATTGACTACAGCTCAGCATTCAACACCATAGTCCCCTCAAAGTTCATCACTAAGCTAAGGACCCTGGGACTAAACACCTCTCTCTGCAACTGGATCCTGGACTTCCTGACGGGCCGCCCCCAGGTGGTAAGGGTAGGTAATAACACATCAGCCACGCTGATCCTCAACACGGGGACCCTCAGGGGTGCGTGCTCAGTCCCCTCCTGTACTCTCTGTTCACTCATGACTGCACGGCCAGGCACGACTCCAACACCATCATCAAGTTTGCTGATGACACAACAGTGGTAGGCCTGATCACTGACAACGATAGGGAGGAGGTGAGAGACCTGACAGTGTGTTGCAAGGACAACAACCTCTCCCTCAATGTGATCAAGACAAAGGAGATGATTGTGGACTACTGGAAAAGGAGGCCCGAGCACGCCGCCATTCATATCGATGGGGCTGTAGTGGAACAGGTTGAGAGCTTCAAGTTCCTTGGCGTCTACATCAACAACAAACTAACATGGTCCAAGCACACCAAGAAAGTCGTGAAGAGGGCATGACAAAACCTATTCCCACACAGGAGACTGAAAAGATTTGGCATGGGTCCTCAGATCCTCAAATGGTTTTACAGCTGCACCATCGAGAGCATCCGGACGGGTTGCATCACTGCCTGGTATGGCAACTGCTCGGCCTCCGACCGAAAGGCACTACAGAGGGTAGTGCGAACAGCCCAGTACATCACCGGGGCCAAGCTTCCTACCATCCAGGACCTCTATACCAGGCAGTGTCAGAGGAAGGCCCTAAAAAAATGTCAGAGACTACAGCCAGCCTACACATAGACGGTTCTCTCTGCTACAGCATGGCAAGCACTACCCCCAAGCCTTACGACTCCTGAACAGCTAATCAAATGGCTACCCAGACTGCATTGTTGGTTAAGGGCTTGTAAGTAAGCATTTCACTGTAAGATCTACAACTGTTGTATTTGGCGCATGTGACAAATACAATTTGATTTGATTTGATTATAATTTACAGAGTTTCTCACAGTTATTTATCCTGGGAAAAGGGAGTGGTTTTGAGTGGTAAATTCCAGTAAATCTGGTAACTGGGTTACCACTATTCAACCCTAATAAGAACTGAAAGACACAGGATACAAGTAGTAAAAACAGCTCATGCAGTTAGTGGCCATCAAGCGTGCACGTTACCTAAATTGTGGCTGAAGCTTCAATGAGCTGTGAAATGAATTGTCATTGGAGAAAAAAAATATTAGTTTGAAAATTATTGCACTTTATTAGTCAATTCACCCATATTTAGGAACATAACATATTTGCCACTACTTGTTGTCGCATGTAAAATTAAGAACAATTCTAAAATAATTATTTTATGCCCTAATGAACGAAAAATCTAATATGGGCTGAAACCAAAGATCTAATGAATTTGCAGTTTCGCTGAAAATCATGCATTGATGTCAATAGGAGATTTATGTGAAAGTTTTAGCTGGAAGTACAGTTCTCAAGTTACGATTCAGCCATAATTGAATAAAATAACATAGTCTAGTTATTTAACCTGAAACCTTAAACTGTAACACTAACCAACACACTCTGGGATTCAATAATGAGATAGCCAAACATGAGATTGAATGCATAGAAATTACAGTGAAGTTTATGATTTCAGCCGATCTGCTGAGGGGAAGGCATTAACCACAGATTCATACATCTATGGCTCTGCTCGCTATGTGCCACATTCATTCATTTCCATATTGCCATTCTATTCAATTAGCTGATGAAATAGGCATGCACATATTTATGACCATTCTTACAAATCATTTCAGCAGTTCTGTTATACTGTATCTACCGGTTTACACTTCATATTAAGTTGTAACTGTACGGTAACCCTGTTATTATACTAGTATCAACATTGTACTAACATGTTATCACAACAATGCCTCTGATGGTGTGTGCCCCATTAAATCCTCATCCTGACGATGACAAACTGTTCCAAACACATATGAGGCCTAAGATGTACATATCCAATGGAACTTTTCCAGGTGCTGAATTGACTGAACAGTTCAAGAAAACTGAATTCCTTTAACTGTACACAAAGTGCTCCTCTACACTTTCACAACCCGAGAGTGTGTCATCCCTAAATGTACCAAGATTAAATGTACAACATAGAGAATGTAGTATAAATATATGAATACAAGTTCAAAGATAACTGGTAAGAAATACTGATGAGTTATTCTACCGTTACCTCTATGTCAAGCTCTGGTTGAAGAATGACTGGACACTGAGGACTGGGCTTCAACATGTCTGGCACTGTCACTGTCACCGGTTCATCTTCAAAAACAAAGGTCAACAGTTAATCACACTACCCATTATTCTAAATGTACACTTTCATGTAAAACTCTGTACGTACATTGTATGCATTGGACTGGCCTGAGAGGAAACAGTATGATTGAAACAGTAAATATAGCGAGAGTCAAAATAAGGATAGAAAAATGTCTCCTTACTCTCTCTCTTTTGTTTCATCCTTTTACAACTTTGTAATAACTCTGTGTGATACTCATATGCAGCACTCCTGCTTTACCTTCACCCTTCTCTGGGAACTGTGCAAAGTAGTCAGAATCTTCCATACTGAAAGCAAAGACATAACATGACTGTTAACCAATGGCACTGCAATGAAGACACTCATGATCCTATTGTAAATATACATTTGATCAGCATGATCTTATGTTACTGTTTTTTAGAACACGAGACATACAGTGCATTCGGAAAGTGTTCAGACCCCTTCCCTTAATCAACATTTTGATACGTTACAGACTTATTTTTCCTCTTCAATCTACACACAATGCCCCATAATGACAAAGTTTTTTTTAAACTTTTTGCAAATGTGTCAACAATAAAGAGGTGCACCCTGTTTCCATTGATCATCCTTGAGATGTTTCTACAACTTGATTGGAGTCCACCTGTAGTAGATTCAATTGATTGGACATTATTTGGAAAGGCACACACCTGTCTATATAAGGTCCCACAGTTGACAGTGCATGTCAGAGCAGAAACCAAGCCATGAGGTCGGAATTGTCTGTAGAGCTCCGAGAAAGGATTGTATCAAGTCACAGATCTGGGGAGGCTACCAAAAAATGTCTGCAGCATTGAAGGTCCCCAAGAACACAGTGGCCTTCATAATTCTTAAATGGAAGAAGTTTGGAAGAAGGGCCTTGGTCATGGAGGTGACCAAGAACCTGATGGTCACTCTGCCAGGGTTCCAGCGTTCTTCTGTGGAGATAGGAGAACATTCTAGAAGGACAATCATCTCTGCAGCACTCCCAACAATCAGAACTTTACGGTGGAGTGGCCAGACGGAAGTCACTCCTCAGTAAAAGGCATATGACAGCCATATGACAAACTTGGAGTTTGCCAAAATTTACTCTCAGACCATGAGAAACAAGATTCTCTGGTCTGATGAAACCAAGATTGAACTCTTTGGCCTGAAGGCCAAGTGTCACGTCTGGAGGAAACCTGGCACCATCCCTACGGTGAAGCATGGTCGTGGCAGCATCATTCCGTGGGGCTGTTTTTCAGTGGCAAGGACTGGGAGACTAGTCAGGATTGAAGGAAAGATGAACAGAGCAAAGTACAGAGAAATCCTTGATGAAAACCTCATCTTCCAACAGGACAATGCAGGGGTGGCTTTGGGACAAGTCCCTGAATGTCCTTGAGTGGCCCAGCCAGAGCCTGGACTTGTACCTGATCGCACATCTCTGGAGAGACCTGAAAATAGCTGTACAGCAACGATCCCCATCCAACCTGACAGAGCTTGAGATGATCTGCAGAGAAGAATGGGAGAAACTCCCACAATACATGTGTGCCAAGCTTGTAGCGTCTTACCCAAGAAGATTTGAGGCTATAATCACTGCCAATGGTGCTTCAACAAAGTACTGAGTAAAGGGTCTGAATACTTACGTAAATGTGAATTTTTTATTTATTTATGCATTTGTAAAAATGTCTAAAAAAATGTTTTTGCTTTGTCATAATTGGGTATTGTATGTAGATTGATGAGGGAAAAAACAATTGAATCAATTTAAGAATAAGGCTGAAACGTAACAAAATGTGGAAAAATGTCTTAATATTTTCCGAATGCACTGTAGGCCTACAGAAAGCATGGATCTCACAGAGCCTTACTCTCACATCTCACACATTAGTGAAGTGGAGTGTTGGTCACTACTTGTTGAGTAATAGCCTACAAGATGGAAGCCAAGATAATCTTGTACTATAGCACAAGACGTATACCTCATGATCACTCTTGGAAATGCGAGTGGATACGCCTTCCTCCTGATCTTCGTGTTTTCCCTTGACCTACCATTCACTTGTCATTTCTCTGAAGAGTTTGGGGTGTTAATAAAGACCTAGACAACCAGGTGAAGGGAGTTCCTTACTAATTAGGGACTTTAATTGATCAATCAAGTACAAAGATGAAGCGAAAACTCACAGACACTTGGCCCTCTGTGGAATGAGTTTGACATGAGTTAGAGGATCGCGGCTAGAAGGGATGCAGTTCATGTCAAAGTGACGTCAAAAGTTGCTTCTGGGAGAAATTTTACATTTTTGTTAACCCTAACTAACTATTTTCTTAATCTTAACCTAATTCTCCAAACCTGCCAGGTAAATTCTCCTAACCTGCCAGGTAAATTCTCCTAACCTGCTACCCCTTTTTCTCCCCAGTTTCGTGGTATCCAATTGGTAGTTACAATCTCGTCTCATCGCTGCAACTGCCGTACGGACTCGGGAGAGGCGAAGGTCGAGAGCCGTGCGTCCTCCGAAAAACAAACCAACCAAGCCACACAGCTTCTTGACACAATGCCCACTTAACCCGGAAGCCAGCAGCACCAATGTGTCGGAGGAAACACTGTACACCGTGCGACTGTGTTAGCATGCACTGCGCCCGGCCCACCACAGGAGTCGCTAGTGCGCGATGGGAGAAGGACATCCCTGCCGGACAAACCCTACCCTTAACCCGGACGACACTCGGCCAATTGTGCGCCGTCCCATGGGTTTCCCGGTCACGGCCGGATACGACAGAGCCTGGACTCTTATCCAGAATCTGTAGTGGCACAGCTAGCACTGCGATGGAGGGCCTTAGACCACTGTGCTACTCGGGAGGCCCCCGAAAAGTCACTTCTGAAATTAGCTTCATCATTTAGTCAAAATCAATTGAGAGACATTGGCAGAAAACCTGATATTAGCAAGGGTCTCCAGTGTCAGGGGGTAGTGAAATAAGATATCGCATATAACAAATTGTGACAAAACAACTGGCAGAGGCAGTGGAAAATAACAGCCACAAGTGTATTGGTAACTGATGCTGTGGCCTAATGACCTTGATAAAGCAAGCTATTTTGGAGATTCTCTTCATGACTAGCGTCCTGTCCAGGGGGTGTACTTGTCTATCAAGCTGCCTAAAGCTACAGAAATAGGAGATAGAATCCTGCCCTATAGCTGTTGCTCAGACAAGGCTACTTACTTACTTCCCTAACATCCCGCATAGGATGGCAGATTTCACTCAAAATGTTTCCGTTTAGTTAACTACAGAACCTATTTTTTAATAGGGGGGCTTTCCGTGCCCCCCACCAAACACCTTTTTCGATGCCCCACTTCTTTGTCCCACCTTTTCTCCTCTCAAGGCTGCATACAGTAGTAATGAAGACCCATGTGACTGGATCCATCTATGTCCAATATCCCAGGAATCCAGTCTTTTTAAGGGTTTTCAGGGGGAGATGACCCCCAAACCCCTGACTACTCACACGTAGGATCACAAGTTTCATCATGTGTTCCATGCTTGTGAGTGTGAGATGCCAAACAATAACTCAGTAGCCTATGTTCCCATCCTTCTCAATGGCAAACCGCCATTGCAGACAGATGCCAAGTGTTGAGAGGCAGTGGAAAACTAATCTAGATACACTGTTTTTATATTATGCCTTGGGGTTTAATGATGGGGTGATGTTTTCCATTGATCACATGGTGGCAGTTGATGCACACACTGTGATGCACAATTGACTGCCAAATACGAGTGCGACAACCATCATTTTAAGAATAGAGGTGTGAATTAGACAATTGGTCATTTATGAGAGAAGGGCACTTCCTATCTATCCATCTAGCCTATCTATCAGGCTACACTGTGAATGAAACGATCCTGTCAATGAAAAGGAGAGCCCTGCAGACGATCAGATTGCTTTGGAGGAATAAGGCCAAAAAGAGCAATAAGGGGAGGGGTCAGGTAGAGCATCAGAGATGACCTACTCCATTGAAACCGGATTGGGTTGATGTCAACTGTGGTTTTCCATTGAAAGGTCAGGGGTAAGTGTCATAGAACGGCGGGGCTGAAAGTGACACCTGCCTTGTACAAGCTATTTTGATCCCCCTCACAGCTCATACACCCCTGGATTGCTGGCATTCTGAGAGTGTGTGTGCATGTGTCTGCCATCTCCGCCCCCCTTCAATGTACTGGAGACTGGATCACAAAATATAACCTGGTTGAAATATTATGAGATTGTCCCACAAAAACCACTGATGCAAACCAATCTGATTTTGCGTAACTGCACTGGTTGGGTAGGCCAATTATATTGCAATGTAAGTCACTGTCTGCAACCAACCACTCTGTTAAAATGAGGTGCTTTGTAACCCCCAAACTAGTGATAACTGAGCAACCACTCACTCAAAGGAGGACAAAGCTTAAAGGGATACTTCAGGATTCTGGCAATGAAGCCCTTTATCTACTTTCCCACAGTCAGATGAGTTTGTGGATACCATTTTTGTCTCTGCATGCAGCGTTAGTGCAATTGTAAACTAGCATTAGCGCAATGACTGGAGGTCTATAGTAACTGCTAGCATGCTAGTACACACATAGACTTCCAGTCAATGCGTCTAATGCTAGTTAGCATTGACTCACAAAACTACCTCTGTAGTATTGTAGATGAAGGGCTTTATTGACAAAATCCCGAAGTATCCCTTCACCTTTGCAGGTGTATTGAGACACATCATCCTGAGATGTTTTGCAACATGACATGGGATGTGTTGTAACTTCACTTAATCAAGTGTTGTGCAACACCTTGCCAGGACCGGGAGCACTACCAGAAAAGGTTGAAAACACTGTGTTGGTATTTCAAATTCTGTTCCTCTCAAATTCAAATTCCTCTCTCTAAAGCTTCAAAACAATATTATGATGTTTCACATCCTGTCTAGCGCAGAATTAGATACCTTCTTCGGGAGCATTTTAGCTGATGAATGTATCTGATCATTTGCCAGTTTATCCCATTTTTGCAGGCACTGCTGAGCACAGTGCTCAATCCACCAGCAGTAGCTGGAAGTTTTAAAGCAAGGATTGCAGGATACTGTATTTGCCTCTACCATTAAAAGTTGGAAATGTGGGAATGGGATGTCTCATTATTGATCATCATTTTGCCTGATGGTTTTGATATCATTTAATCATGATCCATTACACCACATGACAAAAAAAGCTGCTTAATACTAATATATAAGTATACTTTTCTTTCTTCAAACGTGCATACAACATTGTGTAAAATAATCATAAAGTTAAAAAAATAAAAAATATTACTCACAATCCAAGATTTGGCAAGATAGGAAATGCAAGGAGATTAAAACCAGACGTCTAATTAGTTCAATCACTTAAATGTTCTCTATCTTCGTTTATCCTCATAAATAAATCTACTTACATTTTGAGAAAGATATTAAGTTGGATGATTTATTTGGTAAAATGAAATTAAGAAATCATTGAAATTAGTTGAATTAATTATTATTAAAGACATGCTCCGGAACTTTGGCGATAAATAATATTTTTCTAACCTCCCGCTTTGGGCTGGATGTGTCAATGTGTAGTTCATACATGCACAATCTCTGAGCAGAATCACTGTGTACCTCAATTAGTTTGGAAGCTATGTTTTTTCTGGAAGCTGTTCTTCGCCATTTTCTCTCACGTGCGCCAGACCCCTAGCAATTGAAGTTCTAGCCAATGAGCTTCAGCCGTTCGCCATTTCAGTGACAGCTAGCAAGATGCATACACAGCAGAGTGAGCGAGAGAGCAGTGACGTGGTGCACATATCTGTTCATATGTGACGTAGTACGCAATTCTCGGGGCCACTTTTGGCTCGTGAGCAGTACTTTCAGACCTACTGGCTAAAAAGTACACAAAAGTACTGGAGAATCTCTTTACGTACACTTTGGTGGGTTTACATTCA
Source organism: Oncorhynchus masou masou (assembly GCF_036934945.1). NCBI lineage: Eukaryota > Metazoa > Chordata > Actinopteri > Salmoniformes > Salmonidae > Oncorhynchus > Oncorhynchus masou. The sequence goes on from NC_088229.1 coordinate 22,175,450, forward strand.
AACACCCTCCAAACAACAGCTCTCAGGAAAGATGCACTTCTTTTCATGGTTTCATCACACAATCATGGTGTTTTGAGTATTTCTATTTTTACAGTGCACTAGAACAAGTGGTCCTGAGACCATTCACCCTGACTTCCTCACAACCCCTTAGACAACTTCCCTCACTGTAGTAGCAACCACAGTAGTCCCTCAAAACTATTATCAAATGTGATTCATGTGAGTGTAATAGCAGATTGTATTATCATCTTATTATAGGCTTGCTATTATCTTCCATTCCTTTCCATGTTTGCATTCCTTAGGCTTAGGCTATAGGCCTACTGTACATAGCCTACAGTAAGTAGGCCTATGTCTATTTTGTTTGACGTCAACAGATTGATAGGATGCTTGGATGATGATCAAGGGAATTTACCTGTAACTGCTTTCAGTTTTCAGGATACTTGTAAGGTCTGGCATATCAAAAGGGCTAGCTTGTGCTACATCGTCTTCGTAGGACACGAGAAGAGTTACCGCGTAATTCATGTGCGAGTTGTTCGCCCAGTAATCGCCATCTGGAGTTTCGTAACGGACAACAAACTCAATGCGAGCCCCATGGTGAAGATACGGTGGGCAGAAGGAGAGCTTGAAGGAAAATTTATCAGTCTCACCGTCGCCCTGGACATAATCTGCTGGACAATCAAAGTAGGTGCTCCAGCTGTCCATAGTTGATCGAATGGACACAGTTTTGTTAAATGAAATATTAAGCACTCGGATAAACACGATAAATGCCAAGGGCTCGTCTTCAATAGGTGACACACTCTCCACCTCTACTTTATTAGTGTGCACTGCTTTCGTCAGGGCAGCCGCAGTGGGAATGGTCCACTCCGGGTTTATGCGGTAGGTCGGTTCACGGATTTTCGGTCGGTATTTTGCCTCCTCTTCTTCCCACCTGGCATCATCCTCATCATCCGAATCAAATTGGACGAATTCCTTAACATCGGTTAGGTCTCTACCTGTTGTATCGGCAAACGACACTCTCCTGCTGGGAATTGCATCTTTGATTTTCAGATACTCTGCGGTCTCATCATAGATGGACCGTCCGCGTTTCCTTGGGATAGGAGAGCACCTAGGGATGAGACGCACGTTCGTCTCCTCGCTGTCTTCGTATTCTTCATCCGAATTACACTGGCCTTCGTCATAACACCCTCCTTCTCCGGATGACCCCTCTTTCTTCACCTTGGTGAAAAGACCCTCCTGGGATGGTATGGTTAAAAAAGACATTTTCTCGGCTATTCACCCTTCGAGTCGACTGTAAACAGCACCGGTCAGAGGATAGAATCCAATGGAATCAAGTGGTATGGGTTTGTACAGCTTTAACCCAGCGTTACGAACAGAACTGACACTTATCCTGAGTTTCAGAACGTGTTGTACAGCATGACGGCAATGGAGCACTGAGGAGCATGTGCTAGTCTCTATAATACCAACATTTGTGGCTCGTACAGGGTAGTCCTCCTTGTTTAGAAGACCTTAGCTGGAACTTTAGTTAGGACTAATTCCCAGAGGAATAACCGTCTAATTTTAGCTGTGTATTGCCTGCTCCAAATTTGCTATTGAAGTTGGTACAACCCTGGACTGGCGACTCCACCCTCTGTTTTGGTTTGCCGAGACCGTACACGCCCACCTCCAGGCTACTACACTCTGTTCGGAAACATGCTTTAATATACATAAATCATATTAGACGGAAATCAACCACGCCTAAACAGCGCAAAAGGATATTATGGTCAATCCTATGTTTTTTTCTGTATTATTCTTATTATTGGGCTATGTAATATGCCATTACAAATTACAACAGTATTGTACATCAATGTTAGATTTGTTTTTAAGTTCCTTTACATTACCTGAAGGGTTTCCCTTCTGATCGAACCTCAGGATGTTTTTTGTTGTTGTATTATGATTTTTCAGTCCTTTACTCTCTGTGAATGGAATATTCCCATGATGTCACATCATGTTCTTTTTTATTATGTAACGTCACATTGTGTCACAATGGGCTACAGTGTATTTAAAGGGCTCTTGGAATGCCTATCATAATGTGATGCTTCCTCAAATAGCCATATTTTCCATTACATCGTTGTATTTAAACATACGACAATAAGCACATAACCTACGGTAGGCTATAGGTTACAATATAATATGTAGGGAATTTTAATTTCATAATTCTACAGGAATTTTTATTTGATCATTCTTTTGTTGCTGAGAATTTTCTTGAAATACAGATGAGCTTTGTGATTGACATAAATTCACTGAAAACCCATGCTAACACATGGTTATAACGTATTGCATTTTTCATGTAGCCTACTTTTGGCCAGCTAATAGCCTAACCACCGATCAAGTAACATTATGGACTAAACGTTCAAATTCTGTTACAGCAGGATTATTTTGCTGTGACAATATAGGTCCAATTAAGATTCCCTTCACCAGTACACCACCGCCACCAGCCTGTACCAGGCAGGAGGGGTCCATGGACTCATGCTGCTTACGCCAAATCCTGACTGCCATCAGCAGGACACAACAGGAACCGAGATTCGACAGACTAGGCAATGTTTTTCCACTTCTCAATTGTCCAGTGTTGTTGATCGCGTTCCCACTGTAGCTGATTCTTCTAGTTGTCTGCTGCAATAGCCCATTCAGGACAAGGATCGATGAGTTCCAAGATGCCGTTCTGCACATCACTGTTGTACTGCGCCGTCATTTGTCTGTTGTTGGCCCACCTGTTAGCTTGCACCATTCTTGCCATTCTCCTTCCACCTCTTTCATCAACGAGCTGTTTTCGTCCACAGGACTGCCGTTGACTGGATGTTTCTTGTTTGTCAAACCATTCTCAGTAAACCCTCGACACTGTCTTGTGTGAAAGGCCAGGAGGGCTGCCATTTCTGAGATACTGGATCCGGCGCCTGACACTGACGATCATACCACGCTCAATGTCACTTAGGCCACTCGTTTTGCCCCTTCTAACATTCAATCGAATAGTAACTGAATGCCTCAATGCCTGTCTGCCTGCTTTATAGAGCCATGGCCACATGACTCACTGTGGGAGCAAACCATTTTCGTGAATGGGATGGTGTACCTGATAAAAGCGCCGGTGTGTGTAGGTTGTATGACATGTTTGATCTAAATAATCATAGCTAGGCCTATGTGGATAATCAAGCATATTGTAGACCTTCCTAGTACAAAATAATATACTGTCTTGTGCTCAGTTATTGATGGTAAATGAATGAATATCATTCTCATACTCCATAGACTCCTTGTTTTGGATCATTACTCCATCTGATCCACTAGGTGGCATAAGTAATGCTGCCATTTACCTTTGTGTCTCTGTTATGATCCAATAATAGTTGCCTGGCTATCCATCCACATTGCTCTGCCACCTGAGCAACTGAATGCAATTCAGGTTGAATCGTCAGACAGAAATAATAGGCCTATTTCAAATGTTGTGCTGACTACATGAATGGAAAGCTAGTAGGTTGGCTATGCAATAATGTAATTAAAGAGAACATCATTGGTACAAGACTCTATCAACTTGGTCATATTCAATATTACCAGAGACCATAACTTGGACTGGAACAAAAATAGGGCCAAGTTGCTCGATACCTGTGTTATAACACCTAAGTTACTACAGTGATAACATTGTTGTCATGACATTGATGTAACTATACTCCCTTGTCAGGTGCCATGTGCAAGCATTTTGCATGATAAGGGGAAGCCGGTGATCTAAATTGATGTTGAAATTGATATTGCTTTCCTTTCTCTGTCCTCGAAAATCAGCCTCTCATCTTTCGAGCAGGCAGCACATTCAACTTGACATTGTTTCTCCATATACTATATTTTAATAATCGGTAATAATGAGCAAGTTTCAATTGCTGGTAGGCCTACAATGAAGTGCAAAATGATTCCTAACCCAACGTATTTTTCAATTCACATATCAAGGTAAGGCTACATTGTAGGCCAGAAAAAAAATCATCCTATCAAAATAGATCGAGTGTCGGGGTACTGCATACAATGTTAGTGTACGTGTACGTGCGCGCTCCCTAGTACTGTAAATATGCAGCGCAGCTTCTGTTGGTAAAGCTGACTCACTCAAACATACCTCCTTTGTATGATTGGTGGATATGTTTCAGCGCGGCGTACTGTAACCAATCAGCGGATTGTTTTCCTATCTCGTAACGTAATAAACATCGCGGCAGGAGAAATAGTGAGGGAAAGGAGAAATGTAAAACATTTCAGGACTCTATGGAATTATAAACCAGGATATTATTCAATATAATACTTAAAAAAATAGAATAATGCACAATTAGTGCTAAATAAATATATTGCTTTTAAGAGAACGGGACCTAGTTGTAACACGAATAACACACGCAAGGTAAGCTAGCTAGCCAGCTCGCTCGCGCTACAGTACTGTAGGCCTCTAGCTAAATTTACGCGGAAAAGGAACTTGCTAATTGTTTATAGAAAATCCGCTCGTAGTAGCTAGCTAGTAATTTGTGCAACGAACAAGGTAGCTAGTTGTATCTAGCTATTTAAACACTTCCACTAACGTTACCCTCTAGGCTAGTTAACTAAATTGTAGGCTATTGCGTTAGCTAGCGCAGCAGACTAATTGGCAAAAATGAGCGAAAAAACGAGGTACAGCAAAAAGTCTGCAGACTCCGCACCGAAGAAACGATGTCAGTCCGACGAGCAGGCTGGCCAGTCCCCTCTTCCAAGTAAGTTAGCCAAAGTGGACGGCGAGGTGTCCAGTGAATTACCATCGAATTCTCATGGAAACAAAAATGGGGAAGATGGCGATAAAGTACCAGCCATAGAAGAGAAGAATGGAAATGAGGAGAGTGGACTAGATCTGAAAAAGGGACCCGGGGGGGGGGTTTGTGCAGCTGTCACTGCCAATAACCCATCCAGCGCTGATGCACATGTCAGCGCCGTCAACTGTGCTCCTGTATCGGGTGCACCAGTCTCTAGCGATGCAAAGGAAGTAAAAAACCTGGGAAGTGCTGGTGCTGGAGATTGCCGACCCTCAACTTCACTGGACCAGTCTGATTCGGCCGCTATAGCAGCCGCCGAAGCACTTGCTAGTCTCACAGGAGCAGCTACGGGTGAAGAGGTTAAACAAAAGTCATTTTCCTCAAAAAAAGTTGGACATTATGAGAGAATGGGACACAAAGGTAAGCGTGGTGACCAGGAGTCCTCAAAGGAACGATCAAAACCTGAAAGGGGTCTTCACACACAGGCAGCAGCGGCAGACAGCTCTACCTCACTGCGTGGAGTTGACAGGGAGGATGCCGAGGAGATGCCCGATGCGGATGAGGAAGATGACTCAATACCCGGATCTTCATCCACACCGAGTTCCTCTTTCCCTTCAGATAATGATGATGATGACGGAGAGTGCGCTATAGTGTCAGTGAAGATGGCCCCGGAGATCCGACAGTCAGTGGCCCTTCTGGCGCAGGTACAGATGAGGCTGGACGCTCTGGAGAAGAAAGGTGCGCGGCTCCACCAGCGGCTAGAGCTGAAACTGAGCCGCCAGCGCCGTCCGCACGTGGACCAGCGTAGCTCCATCATACAGGCCATCCCTGGCTTCTGGGTCACGGCAGTATCCTTTTGAATACTCCTACACACACACACGTATGTTGTTGATTGTCCGTGTGTTGGTATGTCACATTTATTTTTCCCTTGGCTCAAAGCTCAACAGTTATTGAACCACCCTCATCTCTCTGCTCACATTGACAAAACAGATGAAGGCGCTCTCAGTTACATGACCAACCTTGAAGTAAGTAAATAATCACAGCGAAAATGTAATGATTCTTTAAAGTCTTCTGAATAAATGTTCTATTGCTCCCCTGAAATGAAAATGTATTCTTGTCTCCTCCTTAGATTGAATCCTTCAAGACCAACAAGCTTGGTTACAGAATCGGGTTCCACTTCAAACGGAATCCTTACTTCCAGAACAACATCATCGTGAAGGAGCTCCACCTTGGAATGACAGGTGAGGGACAGATCCAGTTGTCATATCTATCTTGCTAGGATGCCACATTTTACATGGGCCAGGTGTCCCTACATCTTTGACAGGTGTAGATGCAGAGGTGCAATCAGGTATCGAGTGTAAATGAGGCCAATAATGATGAAATCCTTCCCCTGTTATATGTCCTCTCACAGGATCTCCAGTGTCTTTCTCCAACCCCATCCTGTGGCACCGCGGGCAGAACCTGACGCTTCACAGTGAGCCCAGGAGGTCGGGACGCGGCATCTATCAGACCTTCTTCAGCTGGTTCAGCGACCACGCCAGTCCTGGCCGGGACGACATAGCACAGGTAACGGCATGCTCACTGCCAGGCATAGGTTGAGAGCTGGTGCACAGTCTAACATGCATGGAGTAATCCAGCAAAGACGCATTGCACAGATCCACTGGTGATCACACAACTGACTTTATTTTAGGCTCTGTATATAACATTTACGGTTACTGCACTATTCCAACACACTCTTCTTCTCTCTTTGTTCCGTGTGAATCTATAGATTCTGAAAGATGACCTTTTCAGAAACCCACTCAGATACTATTTGACTCCACTGTGGGAACCCAGGCAGAATGGCAGGTAAGCAGCCCAACAAAACCTATTGTTGTGGAACTTAGCTCAATAAGGACTATCCATCTTCATGATACTATTACCATTTTATTACCACTTTATTATGTGCTGTAATGTAGCCTAAAACACTGCCAAACACTTTTATAACCCTTTATTATTAAGCATTTTGTGTAAAAAAAAAAGAAATGGAAGGTCTTTTGATTGTTCTAACTATCACAACATACGGTTCCAACAGCACCAGTGGGCCCAAGCCAGCTGACAACAGCAACAGGGAGGATTGTGTGGTGATCTCTGACTCGGATGATGATGAGGATGATGATGATGAAGAAGAGCAGGCTAAGTCTGGACGAGGTCTTAGCAGGGAAGAGGAGAATGAGGATGAGGACGAGGAGCATGGGGGCCGAGATGCAGGTTAGTCAGTACTGTAATAGAGCTTTAGAAGCCCATGATTCCAGTCCGTTAGGGCTACACTGTCTGCTGGTTTACAGAAAAGACAATGTGATGAGTCAGGTTTTATGCTCCAACACAGATGTACACAACATATGCTATGATTCCAGTCCTTTAGGGCCACAGTGTGCTGGTTTACCTCTGCTTCCTGAGAAATGTGTATACGTGTGTAGTAAGATGTCCTTGTATGAGTAATCCAGGTGAAACTGAATAGACAGCGAATATGTCCTCAGAATCAGATGAAAGCCCAGAGGAGGATGATGACGGAGAGGTTGCAATAGACGGTAAGACATTATCCACGAGCAGAAATGTTATTATGGAGGGTTGGATCTGTTGCTCGGCTTTGCAGCTCAGTTCAGAACATGAAGTCATTGTTTAGATGAAAGTCTATTTATTTCAATGGTTCAGGAAGACTGATTTTGAAATGCCAACTCAGCAGCCTATTCTGCAAAAAATTCAAGGACTGTTTTTACTTTAAATGCAAGAGCTGTTTTGTACAATCATTGGAAGTTATATTTTGGAAGATGATTGGATTAAGGGGTGCTTTGTCTATTTGTGTATCCATTTTGGTTACCTGATACTTCAATCCACCACTTACTGTTTTCACCATTCACACAAAATTGCACAACAGAATTATATTCCTACTCCTGGGCTTTCACCATAATCCAGTGTTAAGCCCCTCTGTTTATATCCCATACTAATCAACCCATTGGCTCAGAGTGGGAAGCCCATTATAAAAGGTCTGATCATCTCCATTCCCCAGGCTCTGATGACAGTGACCAGGATGCCAGAGAGGATGAGGACTCATCATACGGAGAGAAGGATGAAGAGGTGGACGTGGAAGACGTGGATGAATCACGAGGTCGCGAGGTCAGAGACCAAGATAAAGAGGAGGATGTTGAGGTGGACGAAGAAGAGGATGAGAGCTAAGATCGTTTGTTCTTTCCAATTTCCTTTTTTCTTATTATGCACAAAATATCAATTATTGTTAATAATTTCTAAATGCTTGACTGCATTTTAAAATCAGGGTAAATAAAACAAATCCAGGATACCATGTTTTGACTGTATATTTTACTGTAATCTTTGTTGGATTTAAAGAAAAAAAAAGTTTTTTTGGTAAAGATTCTTTATTACTGGGGTCTCAAATTCGAAGGATTGTAACTTAATCATGCATTAGATCTTGACTCATTCATTCAGTTTACTCTTATTGTTAGGGCTACTCAACACAAAACGAAAATAATACCAGTACAATAATATTCTACGAGATTTGAGACCCCTGATTGAATGTTGTTAATACTGCCAAGATTTGGTAGAATCTCTTGTTGCAAATGGTCCAATAAAACAATACTAGATATTTTACTGACAGGTATCAGTGATCACGTCTTCAACTCAATTTATCTTGGACTTTTCCTATTGTAAATCTTATCTTTGACGAGGTAAAAGGGAGATTTTTGGAGAGGTTGTAATATTATTCCCAACACATCTCGGATGCACTTCCTACTGAACCAAATCTTGTTCTCAGGGATGACCTAGTCGTGAGTGTTTTCATGGAAGGAAACCGTATACTATATAATGTTTTCTCACACTCCTGCCATTGTTTGGGTGTATCTGTGTAAAATAAGTTTACTCTACAGTAGTTTGTGTTATTTTAATAAGGTAAATATAGGTAATATTTCCTGTGTTTTCACGCCTTTCCTATCATAAACTTAGTGTGTAGCTGTGCACCCATATTAATTAATATTCACACATGTTTATGTTTTTCAATTCTTTAAGTATATTTTAACATTCATTGAGTTATTTGGGTGGAATCCCACATTTTTGTAACATGAATTGTAATATTTTGAGCTTGTTGCATCCATGCATTCAACATTTTTTGCTTTTGTGTAACTTTTAGAAACTGTTATCGTCACATCAGTGTTTTTTTAATAAATAAGTGTCTATCAAAGTCAGAATGATGACCTTTAACAGTTTGAAAGATTCTGTATAGAGCAAATATTTGCAGTGACTGTTGCCTCAAAGGCATTGACGAGTGTGGTCCGACAAAGTAACAGAACTGTAGCCCAGGGCAGCTCTTAAAGTACTGTAACAATGCTAGCTAGTGGTTTTATGTTGTTTCTTTTCCACACAGACTGATGGCATTGGCATGTACATATTTAAACTTAACTTTGTGTGCAGAGTTTGGATCTGTTAAGCTTAAATCATTACCTGTAGCCATCTGGAATTTGACAAATAAGGTGTATTAACAAAAAGTAATATTTTGTGTGCTGAATTATTTTATAGTATGCTATAGTTCTGAAGAAAACGTGTTTTGTTTTTTAAGATATAATGTCTGCATTTTGAATCCAATTTAATTAAATAGCAAGTTATTTATTTTTGCTTTCTGGTTTTTGTTGTCTGAGTTTTAGTAGTTCGGTAAATACAACCTGTACTGAATATATTGCCAAACCAGAAGATGGCAGTATACAACTGCAAGGATACATGGTATCACAAAACTCACAAAATCACAAAACTGCTTTTGTAACCAAAGTGATGTACAATTAAGAAAATAGAAAATAACAAATAGTATTCTAAATCAGGAATATAGGCCTAATGTGTATCGAACGTAACAATCCCTGCGTCCATTGATGAGTCAGCCAGATAGTATGTATAATACTGTGAATATCAGTATGAAAGCTTTATACTCAAGATGACAACTGACTTTGATATTATGACAGTGAAGACATACTGTTGTTTGTAAATTATGTTTAGGTTGGCCTATTCTTATAGGAACAGGCAAAGGGCTTTGAAGACACCAACAATATCAGTGTATCATTTATGGAGGATGTCAACCAGTGTCACAGCTTTGACATGACACAGGTCAGAATGTGATAACACTTTTAAGGCTGTGTTTATACAGGTAGCCCAATTCTGTTATTGCTTTCACTAATTGGTCTTTTGAGTTCAGCTCTGAAAAAGATAAGATGTGAAAATATCTGATGTGATTGGTTAAAATAGCAATTAGTGGAAAATATTATGGTATTGGGCTGCCTAAACGCAGTATTCGGATTCACGTTAGCTCTTGGCTCTGCAAATAGCCTCAGGCGGGGCATTTTTGGACAGGCCCGGACAAAGGAACAGCGGCAATGTTGCAATGGTTCACTTAAACCTTTGATTCCAGTTTTAATGCACAGCTATAAATGTGCCACTAGCAAAAACCTGTCCTGCTGTTAGATCCAGAGCACACTGAGGCATGCAGACTAGGAGGGGCACTTACTATTAATAAAAGCAATGGGGAGAAGATACAGCATACGCACACCATCAAATGATAACACAATGACAAACCCAATATCTCTGCCTCATCTTGTTTAATCTCTCATCCCACTTCTATTCAGCCCAGGGGATTACTGTAGCACCTCATGGGCATTAGTGCAAAACCACAAATGCTTTTATGTGTGAATTAATTGAGGTGGTTTCCACAGTATTAATTATGGCAAACAGACTCATAGATTGCAGAGAAAACAAGGTAATCCAGAGACTGGAGCTTGTTTGTGGTTGGAGCAGCACGTGTTACGGATTTGTTTTATAACGGGTGGCAGACCGAAGACAACCCTCTGTTAGATTCCCACTGGTGTCAAGTCAATGTGACTGAACATCTCCCTGTTATGTAAGTTTGATGTCTAACTTCTCTGGTTTCATCAGGAATTTTACTGACTCATCAGGCACTTATAGGATCCTTGTCTGAAGAGGACCATAAAATGATGTATGACGGGATATGCTCATCCATGGCACATAAGTCATCTTTGCATTTTAGTACAACATGGTGAACCAAAAATGCCAGATACTTTAGAATGTGTATGCATGTGTGGCATGTGTGTTTTCACCACCCGTCATAGTATGTACTATGCTTCATTTGTGGTAAGTAAGTTATGGGAAGTTCAACTGAGCAAAAGAAAGTGTGGACAGGAAGAGCGAGGGAGTGAGATTGGAGAGCAAGAAGGAGCGTGGGAGACACTGTGCGGTGGGAGATAGATGATTGGAGTGATTAGCCTCAGCCTGCCCTCCCAGGCCCTGACAGATATGCACAGCAGATGGATGACTGTTATCTGAGAGATCACAGAAAGCATGATGACTGCTCTGCCCAGTCACAGAGAGATGCATGATCTCACACGCTTGCACACGCTCTCTCTCTCTCTCGCACACATACACAGACACATTTGTGCACACACACACACTTGCACACACATGCATGCATGTGCACACACAGGCTTAACACAAGCTTAACACACTCCTACAGTATATTATATGCTGTGCACTCCACAGGCTGTTGTATACAGAGAGAAGCATCCTCTGTCTCCATTAGTTTGCCCTGACTGATTTATGTTAGAAGACAATGAGTTTACACACAGTGTGAGCAGACATAAATTACAATGCAGGCACTATTGTCTCCCCATAACAAAGAAACACACCTGGGGATGGATGATTGGAGAGAGAGAAAGAAAGAGAGATGTTACCAGGAATAATTTGATGATTTTCATTTAGATTGAAGTAGAGGAAAAGAGAGCTGATTGAAATAGAATATGCTTATGTGGACCCACCGCTCAATATTCCTTGTCGCTGGTGTGACCAACATTGGAGAGTGAGAGTTGCTCAGTGCATGCAGTGAGTGCTATTCTCACTTCAACAGCTTGACTTCTCAAAGTGGATCTCCGTAAGGTAGAAGACACAGGTAAAAATGGGAGGGGATTGTGGCACCAGTAAGATGAAGTGGAGGTCTTAATGCATGTTGAAAAATAACAGTTCCTTTGGACCCTTATTTCCCCCAAATCCTGCCATGGAGAATCTATCTTTAATGAGCATTGGGAGCATTAGCTGCTTATCCATTCTGCCTCCACCAATGTGACAGATTTAACTCCCAAGACAGATGCACTGTACTTTTACTCATCCCTACAAGCATTTTTCACTATCCTTCATTTTTTCAACCCCTTGTTTCTTTCTTCTCTTAAAAAAAAATAATTATTCTTAAACAGCTGTCTATTTTCCCAGCTGCATTTTATAGAGAGGGAGAGTGCCAGTCTTGTCTTCTGTGCAGATGGTGACTGAATAGCTGGCTATGGCTTCGTGAACATGTGGCATACCACTGGCCATACACATGCAGACAGACAGAGCTTCAGAGGGAAACTACCGCCTTCCTTCACTGTAAAAACCTGCAATAACCTGGCTTCCAGTTCCAATACTGTACAAGTGCTGACTGGAATGTATGAGCGCCACGTATGCACTGTTCCTGTCAAATAGGTTTTCACAACTTCATTTAAGCATGAAGCTTATGCATGTCACTTACATCACCTCTTCCACTATCGTCTATTATCACTTGACTTTATTTTTTTTAAGCAAAAGTTCCTGTTGGTATGAGGATAGTCCTGAATGATAAAATGTGAATAAAATATTGTCCTTCAGAAAATAAATCAGATCTATTTTCAGACCATCCATCAGTATAATAATAGGTTTTATTTTCTCTCAGGTCTTTGGTTTTGTCCATGTTATTTTGATTGATGTGTCTCTGCCTCTTCTCAGGGTCAGAGGTGCTGTTTGAAGCTCTGTGGGCTGTCTGTCTTACAAGGTTTTCAATTCCACAGTAATCACATGGCACATTACCTGAGGGTCAGATAGCGAGGTCCAGAGACACAGACAGACTACAGGCGTCCATGTCCATTGCATGTGTTATGTTTGCAGGTGTACTCTTCCTTTTGAAGGAGATGTCTACAAATGGAGACTATCTAACGCACTTGAGATGTGGAATTGTTGTGCAGTATGTGTTTTATGAATGAACGCAGCATCTGCTCTTCCACTGTACTGTTTCTTTGACTCATATTGAAAAAGTGTCCTTTCAAATCACAGCAATAAAAATATGATTTAAAAAAATACTCTTCCTGTGCACATACACAGATGTTAACAGAAGGCAAAAACGTCATTCCCACTATTAGGGTGGTGGCGGTGAACACTACATCTACACTATCTTACTCAGTGGGCATGGGGCCGATAACCCATTGAGAGGACCATATCAGTCACATTAGTGGTGCCCTGTAAAGCAGTGGGAGCCGGTCAGTGTGGTGTTGTCCATGGCTGCTCAGAGTACAGAGAACGTAGTACGAAAACCTGAGCTCAGCGCTGACTCATGACTCATTTCCTCAGCTGGAAAGAGAAGGATGCCTCCCACAGAGCAAGACAGAAAATAGCACAAAGACCCCACTGCTCACTCACAATCTGGATGTACTGTAATCTGGACACACCAGTGTAGAGAACGTTTGGCCGAAGCCTAAACTAAAGTAATCCAAAGTTCTCCATCTACTGCTTTCCCAATGAGCCAGGCCAACCAGAACGATGGGTATGAGTGAGAGTGTAAATAAATTCAGCATCCAACTGCAGACCTAGGGAGGGAACGAGGGCAGATGGGAGGGAATATATTCCTGGAATGAAACACAGCCCTGTTCAGTACTGTACTGACGGGGAACCTGGCTGAGAAGTTACTTGGCACACTATTTGGCACAGGATCTGTCAATTTCTAAATCAAGTGTCAACTCTTTCCATGTGAAACACAACAATGTGCAAATCAAATGCACCTCTGAATGTGTAGTGCAGAGATGCCACTATCTGAAACGGTTAAATCCTAGCCTTTCTTATTTTGATACATCCCTGTGCCTTTTCATCTTCTGTGTGCCTGATGTGTCAGTCAGAGCTTTCCACAAAATCAATGGTGGAGAGGAGAGAATGGTGCTTAGTAATTTCAGGCTTTGAGCTGGTTTGAAAGAGTGAATGTCTTATTTAAATTGCCCCCTACTGGTTACTTTGTGACCGTTGTCGTGAGCCCAGGAGTCGGTCCATCAGGAATTTGAGTAATCTTTAGGACTCTCCTGGCTCTCATGTGGAGCTGAACAGCACTGAAGATATCTTTCACGACACAGCATGGGGCCTCAATTTACTGTGACATCGGAATGACTACAGTATTCATGTAACCTACTGTATATGCACAACCAAGGTATAGAATACAAGAGCCTAGTTAAAGTCTATGGGGGCAATATACCATTTGAAATAATAGACTGACATGGCATTTTCATTTCTAAATCACTAATGTATTTTGTCCATGTAATGACATTTTAGAATTAAATGTATTTTCATAATTTAGAATTGAAGTTCATTTCAATTCCCTGTTTACTTTAGCCTAATATACATTGGACAAAAGTTTTTTTCCCCTACCAACATCAAGTCGGTTTAAAGTGGGACAATTTGAGCTTTACCCTTGTACTGTAATGATGACAGAAGTAGGAGGGAGGGAGCAGGAGGAGGAGGGTGAGGAGGAGAGGGGGCAGCCCTCCAAACACCTGCAGTCACAGACCTTCACAGCACAGGACCCTCACGAGGAGAGGACATATGGACCTACATTAAGCTATTTACTTCTTTTCGGGTGGATGAGGGCTATGGGAGTAAGACAACATTTGTTAGGATGATCATTTTATAATCCTTGATCGGAAATCTATGTTATATTTTTCATGTTGTTTTGTAAATAAATCGAGAGAGACGTTAGAAACGGTGTCTCTCTATGATATACAGAGGTATAATTTATTGGACGTTTAAGCATTAAATACTTTTCCAAACGCATTTTCGTTGTTTTCGTGTGGGACTTTTCATCTAAGGAATGTAGCGATAACATCTTATTATGTGAGTTACGGGTCTCCTACACCAGCGGGTTAAAAGAGGGGGAAAAAGAAGGTAGGCTACTTTGGCAAGTATCTCCATACACTATTTCTTAACATCACAAGTATTTGTTTGTTTTTTTAGTCAGTGTGTTGAGGGACCAAAGTAATTACCAAGAACGAGGGGTAGCCTACATATGGAGAGAGCGTCTACTCGCTGTCTTTTCATGTGAGTTCACAGGTAACTGCGATGTTATCAGGAGCCAGTGATCGTCATGGTCATGAAATGCATTCCTGCATAATATGCGCAGTCGACTGTTTATATTTTTTCCCCTCAAACATTT